>NC_084894.1:13303115-13585615 GCF_958979055.1 Alnus glutinosa | reverse complement strand
TGGTTTTTCTTTTGATAAGTGTTTCCACTTCGTCAACAAAATATTTGTCTATTTTAAATTCCGCATTTAATATTTTCTTGCACAATTGATCACAAACACACGTTACTTAGGAGTCTTTATTTTTCAATTGGTATCATAGCGGGTACATTCTTTTTGGATTAATTTCCTGAGTGTGATCCATATTTTTTTTAACTTTTTATTTATTTATTATAATGTCTCGAAATCTTAATTTTGTTCCTGCCTTTGATGGCACAAATTCTGGCAATTGGAAAGCACATATGCGCTTCTTTTAAAAATCTATTGATGTTTGGCAGATTATACAATCTGGTTGGACTAAACTAGAGGCTTCAACTACTGAACTCACAATTGTCAAACTAGCACATGGCTTTCCAACGATAAAGCCCTCCATGCTTTATCTCAAGCTCTTTCACCGTCTGAATTTGCAAGAATTTCAAACTGTGAATCTCCTCAAGAAGCATGGCAAATTTTGGAAACAAAATATGAGGGCACAAAAATTGTTAATTCTTCCAAGCTCCAAATGTAGATTTCAAAATTTGAAGAAATTAAGATGTAGGAAGATGAGACAGTCAATGAGTTTACACCAGGAACAGCGACCTGAGAAACTTGATGGTGAGTCTCAGGAAGAAAGTCTCTAATGTAAAACTCATCAAAAGGATTCTAAGGTCTTTATCTGAGTGTTTCAAAATCAAGGTAACAACCATTGAACAAACCAAGGACCTAGAATCGATGAAGATTGAAGAGTTGGTGAAATCTCTTCAAACTTATGAGTATTCCCTGCCCCCAGTCAGAAAGGTGAACGCAATTGCCTTTAAGGCATGTAAGAAGAAAAGCAGAGTCTCCTCTGACGAAGACTTCGACAATGAAGAAGAGGATGCAGTTGCTATGCTAACCAAGAACTTCGGCAGACTAATGAAATATGACAAGTTCTAGAAGAAGTTTACCAAAAGACTAAGTAAAGTCCCCAAGGAAGTCGAGATAGGGGAAGCTGAGATGAAGGATCCTAAGAGTCCCTGATGCTCTGAGTGCTTTGGCTTTGGGCATGTGTGGTTAGATTGCGAAGGACGACAACTTTACTCTTAGGGAATCTGAACAAGAGGAGACCCCAGACAAGGATCAGAAGTTTTTGGCCTTCGTAGTACCTTATGAATAATTTGAGGGGTCGCAGTTATACTACTCAGAGAGCAGTGATGAAGACGGGGAAGAACTAAGAAAGGCTTCCAAAGTCCTCTATGTAAAGTTCTTGAAGCTGAGGGAGACGCGCCAACAGCATGTGGAAGAGCTGCATAGGCTGAAGACTGAGAGAAGCACAGTGCTCATCAAGATCACAAATCTAGAAGAAAAGCTGTTGGAGGCACAATTGCATATAGAGAGGCAAACTGATGAAAAGCTAACCCACATATTATCAGTCCAAAAGAGCCCAACAAATAAGACAGGACTCGGGTATGTAGCCTCTACTTCTGATATCCCTTCTACTTCCAAGACTATGTTTGTCAAGCCCACACTCCCCGAGCCTCCACCTGCCTGTGTGGATAAGGGAAAGGCTGTCATTAGTAGAGATGTTTTGGCTGTTACAGAGCCCACTCAAAAGCCTCCTACCTTGAGAGGGCCTCCAAAATGCCACCACTGTGGCTGGACCGGTCACATCCACCTAAGTGTCCACTTCTCAAAGCTCAGAGATCAAAGGTCAAGAAGGATCCGCCAAGACAAGCTACATCCGGTAATAGACCTCCGACGGGGCATCAAACTCCACAGCATCAACGGCAACAGCAGCGATTTGTTCCTGTCAACCAGTGTGGCTGATGTGGATTTTTTCTACTTCAATAATAATACCACTCGCAATAGAATGAATCGTTGTAGGATGGTGTCTATATTGAGGGTGTCGATCCACAGGGAATGTATTGGTTGCATGCATCAAGCTTTAATAAAATCGGTCCTAATTTATCCCTTTAGAGAAATGATGTTGTTTTTGTGATTTTCAAGTTGTAAACTACTGACAGAAATTAAATGATAGAAAGTAAATTAAAGTTGAACTTAATGAAATAAGAATTAGGGGTTTGATTTTACCGCTAACCTTGTACCAATGGCTATCATGTTAACATGGGACGTTCATTCTAGTCATGATATTACCCGTGTGTGGTTGTCAATCACACAACAAAGTGTCAAGAAAATACCATCATTAAAAATAAGCATAACCCATCCTAAGATTAGTACGGATCGTCTACCTAAGCTAGGGTGCAGAACCATCTGTCTATCCAAGGCATGGACTATCAAACTTGGTAACTTAGTTACAAACAAACAATGATTAAGTGTAGCCCATCCTAAGATTAGTACAAATCATCTGCCTAAGCTAGGGTGCAGCATCATTTGTCTATCCTAGGCAGAACTATCAAAACCTCTTGTTGCATGTTCAAAGAATACCATTGCATAACCATTACATTTACCATCTTTTGAACAATAAACATAATTTGAGCACAATCAAAATGATAAGCTTTCTAGATAAACATTTCATCATGATTGCATTTAACTTTAAAACCAATTACAAAAATGTAATTCTCATAGTTATACAATCATCAATGACCACAATAAATATCCCAAAATAAAACACAATTAAGCCATTGATACTTGGATAGGGTTTATCAAAACCCTATGGAAAACTTTAGCTACGCATGGAGATCCGTTGATAATTTGGACTTGAAGAACAATTCCCCATTCACAAACTTGTTATCTACAAACAAAACTAAAAACTAAAACAAGGGAAGAAAATTAAAAAAAAAGAAAGAAAGGGGAAGCTCTTCACTATACGTGAAGAGCTTCCTAAAACTAAGCTACCTAAAAAACTAAAAACTCCTAACTAATCTACATTTTTTTTCGAGTGTTTTCTTTTTTCTGGCGTAGTTCCCCCCGGATGGGGTTTTTTGGAACAAGCTCTCCCCTTGCTGCAGCCTGGTGGAGAATGGTGCAGCCCATGCTGCTTTGCTGTCCTTGGCGCCTGCTACCCTGACGTGGACTGCTGTCCTAGGAGCTTGGAGCTGCTGCAGGTGGCGTGGAAGAATGTTGCCCAGCAGGTGCTGTCCCTTTCAGGAGCTGTCCAAGCCCATACTGTCCTTGGTGCTGCCCTTCACGTGCATAAGTCGTTGTCCAGCTTCTGTGAGCTTCTGTTCAGCAGCTTTGCAAGCTGCAGGCCTACTTTTGCTAGCTTTGAAAGGGGGGACACGCAAGGGGAGACAAGAGGGAGAGGTGCTGCCCATCAACTTTGCAAGCTGCTGTTCAGTAGCTTTGGAGCTACTGTCCAGCAGCTTTTGCTGCAGGTTTGGTGCCTCACGTGTCTTGCCTTCAACAAAAACCTGCACCACCTCATGCTTTCAACAAAATCCTGCACCACCTCATGCTGAATTTCCACAAAATCCTGCAATAATGACTTCAATTTCCAACGTCCAGCACATCATCTAAAGCTCCTAGCCACATCATGATTTAGATTGAGTTGCACACTCAATTTTTTTCTTCAATTCAGTGCTGACTTCTTCTTCAATTTAATGTTCGGTTTCCTTGATACATTTGTGTGTATTTTTCTTTAGGACCTAAAAATAAGATAAACACTAAAACAAGATAAAATGTTAAATTACAATGAGGTTAAGGGTTTAAAAATAGCAAATTAAAGGGCTTGAATGTGTAACATGCAAGACCTATCAGTGGCAAACCAAAGAAGGACAAATCAAGGCACTACAAGAAAAAGCCATAGAAGCCCGACAGCGACCAATCTTATGAGGGGTTGCCTATTTTGATGCAGAGCTTGCTAAGATGGATGAACATCTAGATGAAGACCTGTCAACAACCACCATGGGTAAGGCAAGTATGGGTCGCAAAGAATGAGGCCATTCACCTCTTGAGGGGGAGTGGACTCATCTAGTTGGTGAGGTCACACATGCCTACGATTTTGTTTCCAATCCTAGAGCATATCAGGTTTGCTTGCTTTGCATTTTTTTTC
Source organism: Alnus glutinosa (assembly GCF_958979055.1). Taxonomy (NCBI): domain Eukaryota; kingdom Viridiplantae; phylum Streptophyta; class Magnoliopsida; order Fagales; family Betulaceae; genus Alnus; species Alnus glutinosa. The sequence goes on along the minus strand of NC_084894.1, from coordinate 13,581,609 downwards.
TCCATGTCAGATCTATACATATGCTTTGCATTTTAGGAACCATATTTGTTTTATCCCCATATTTTCTCTTGTTTGCCTTGAGAAAAAATTTTGTAGGTATTTTATGGGGATGACAGAAAAAGCACGTCGGGTGGCTACTTTTCTGTCGTAGTAATTCTGAACCTCTCTCCCTGAGTATAGGATTGATCTTACCTCACATGCTAGGACTAGATATTGTTTCTTTTCCTCAGCATGTCTTTGTTGTTTTTCTGTCCTTTTTTTTTAAAAAAATATATATATATATTGGGGGAGAAGTTTTAGATTTTTTTTTTTTTAATAGCTGTTCAGATGCCGTATGTATTTTTGCTTGATATCTCAGTTCATTGTGCATTGATTAATATGCATATATATGATTGAGAGTTTACGCCTGATATCTACTAAGTTTCTTTACTGCATCTTAATGCTAGATAGTTACTTTTCTCATGCAATGAAATTGTGCACTATCCAAACCACCCCTAAGGTACATTTTTTTTACTCTCTGATTTTTAGCTTCTGAAAATTCTAATGAGAGAGATGTTTTTATAAGATTATCAAACTGACCAACTCGCTAGTTGAACCTAAAACCTATAAATTCTGGCATTCTTTCTACGTTGCAGCACCAAGTGATAAAAAGCATTTATTTTTCAGTATATATGGATAAATAAAAAGATCCACTGCTTATTTTACTGTTAAATATGTTCTTAAACTTGTCCCTATAGAAATAGTTAGTGACCAACTCATTACGGAAATAGACGGTCACTAATGGATTAAGTAAAAGAAAAGTCCTGCATCTTAGGGTGAGTGTATCAGATTAGAGTGGCTAAGCCCTAGTAAGATAAGGTTTGACGTTTGACTAATCTAATATTGAATATTTCTCTCATTTAGAAAATTCAGTTGTTTTAAATCTGTTAGTTTGTAATTGGCCTCATTCTGATTGGACAAAATCACTTGTATGTAAATATGCTTTTCACATGGATTCCACTATTCAGAAGTGTTTCAGAGATTCTACATTGTTTACAAGTTAGAGAGTTCAGTTCCCTGCCAGCCGTCTGGACGACGTGTCATCTCGTCCAGACGCTCATCGGTCCATAGTTCCAGCCGTCCGAACGACGTGCCATACCGTCCGGACGCCCAACAGACCAAAGTATCATCCGTCTGGATGACGAGGACCACTCAACAGCTCGTCCGGACGACTCTCAGTGATCAAAGCTTCAGATTTCTTTCCAAGTTCATATAAGGGAAGATTGCAGAAACCGTCCAAACAACGTGGATTCTCGTCTGGACGCGCTCACACATAAGGCAAGAATTGTAATTCAAATTCAACCGTCCGGACGCCAGCCTGCCATGGTCCGGACGCGCACTCAACAGATATGGAAATTACGTGTAGAAGATCAACCGTCCGGACGGCCATCCCCTGGTCCAGACGCGCGAAGCCCTAGTAAGGAAATTACTTGCCATGGACGTGCGACCGTCCAGACGACAATGCCTCACCGTTCGGACGCGGCTCTCAAATAGGAAAGATTTTCAGCGAAAATCTTTGAATTCTGGTAGCATAGTTGTCCGTCCGGACGACCCATGTCCACCGTCAAGACGGCGCCCAACTTTATCAAAGCAGTCGCCCATTTGAATCCTCAGCCTATAAATAGAGGCCCCAGGGCATTGAGAACTGCAAGAATTCGGTATTGAATTCCACTAGAGCTTAGAGAGTTATTTGTGACGTTGTTGAGCTGATTTATTCTCTCTTGAGCCGTCAGTGTGTGTGCTGTTACTGCGCTTAATCTGAAGTCTATCTTAGGGGTTGGCCCTAAAGTTAAGGATTCCATCGAAGACCGCTTTAGGTAGGAGACCTGGTTGGGAGGCGTTCTTGTTGGGTTACACGTTAAAGAGCAAGGCAGGACTACTGTATCAGGGGTATGTGAGTGTTACTATCTTGTATCTAGTCTTGTCTTCTGAATAGTGGATATCCTGGGTTTGGCTATCCTAGAGTGGTTTTTCTCTTAATTGAGTTTCCACTTAGTTAACAAAATATTTGTCTCTATTAATTTTTGAATTTAATATTTTGTTGCACACTATTCACACACACTTGTTAAATTAGAAGTCCAATAAATTTTCAAAATCATATCAACGAACATCATACCTTATTGAGAAAGCTTTCACACATACACGCATAGTATGTGTTAAGTATACTAGTTAAAATTTTTATCTACAAAGAAATTTGTAAATATTGATTACTTGACTCTCAATTATATATTTGCATATTTTTTACTTGCTATTTGACTATTTTATCAGTTTTTAATACATGCGTGCTCTGACGCTATCTTTAGGAAAAAAAAAAATTCTACAACTTTTTCTCTTTTTTAGTTTCTCTACGTGAAGCGTTCAGACGGATTTGGCTTGAAGTTTGGACGCGTTCAGCCCTAGTGATTGCTGATCTGGCAGTGTGTCGTCTGGACGATTTAGTATCATGTCTGGACGTAAGCCCTACATGTATATATCCTTTGCTTTCTTGCATAAGCCGGCACACCTTATTTCAAAAAATCTATTTTCCTTGTCTTTTGTGCGGTTTTCTCGTGTTTTATCGCGAGTTTTTCAGCTTACTGTGTCTTTTCCTGCATTTTATCATCTCATTCCAAGTGTTTTTACTGTTCCCTTTGGATCTTTTGAAGTTTTGATGCTTTTTAGAATATTGGATTAATTGTTCTAGATTTTTGTTGAGATATCGTGCATGAAAATTTATTCTACTGCCTGCTGGGGTTGGACTTAATATATTTATGACTATTAGATTGCTATATTTTCACATGTGAAATGTTTGGGCATCCAATTTACAGGCATCATAATGCCAATGATTTTTTTTTTTTTTTTTTTTTAAAAAGGGATCAAATTTTTTTGGTGTTATTTTTTTTGCAAATATTTGTTTAAATATTTTTAGGACAATGTCTGCTAGTAGCTCCTTGTGCAGAGTTCGCCAAAGGACTGAGGCAGGTTTTGAGTCTACCAGAGCTAGGATGGAAAATAGGCAGGTAATTATTGAGAGAAACGTCGTCAGACCAGATGTTATGATTGCTCCATTCTACTTCATCGATCAATTGATCTAGGAGAACCATTGGGACTATCTTTACAACTGCTCCGGCATCGTATATCCCAGACTAGTCTGGGATTTTTATGGATTCATGGAGGTAGTCCAGGATGACCAGAACGGTCTCACGTTGTAGACCACAGTAAGAGGAGTGACCTTCAGGATCGATGCTGCTCTCATCGACTCCATTGGGACTGATCCAGTGCCACTTGAGGTTGTCCCATTCCCATATTTCATGGATAAAGTCCCTCAGTCGATCAGGATTGGCTTATTCTCCTCTCCGCATCGTCTTCTCACAAAGATTGTACAACACAATCTATGGCCTATAGCTCAACGAAGTGAGTTAGTCCTCAAGAGAGCGAGATTTCTATTTGCCCTGATCTTACGGATACCATTCTACCTCTGCAAGTACATTGTGCTTACCATGCTCGAGATGCGAGATGAGCATCAGACATATCTTCCGTTTTCTGTGCTTAGTCATGAACATTTGCATGCATTTTGTACCTAACATTACAGACATGGAGCCAAAGGAGAGAACCAAGGATACTCTTGGAAAGCATACAGTCATGAAGTCAAATGCCTTTAAGGATCAACGGGATGTGGAGTCTCCTCCACTTCAAGATGATCCTGCTGCAGCTTCCTCATCCCAGACTGCTCCATCTCTTCCAACCTCTGATATGGTGTTATCCAACATTCTAGACACTGTGCTTTCCATTCAACGAGAGGTCAACACTATTAGTGTCTGAGTTGAGCAGAACTAGATTAACATTAGACAAAGCATTAGACACTTTGAGCTAGAAGATGATGACAATGATGATGGGAAATTTGAGTGCATTGGCCACCCATGTTTTCTTCTCAGTTGTTTTGTTTAAAACTTTTGTTTATTTGGGCTACTATTTGAGACACTTTACTTTTATTCCTATTTTTATTGATTATTAGTAATATTTTTTCAGTGGTTTTTAATACTTTATTTACCCTTTGTCCTTTTAAGACAAAAAGGGGGAGTATTTTTTATTTTGGACCGGTTTTTGTATTTTTCATTGGTCAAGTGATTTTTGTCCCAGAATGGCAAAAAGGGAAGTTTGTTAGTTTATTGGCTACATTATGTTGACAAAATCACTACTATATTAGGATATTGCTGAAACACGAACACTGTAATTTAGCGAATTTTCTAGAGATATTCAGAATATGTTTCTCCAATATGGGAAGTGAAAAAGTAAATTGACTTCTAATTTAACCGTGTGTGTGTGCGACATGTAACAAAATATCAAAAGTGCAGAATTAAAAGAGATAGATATTTTGTTATCTGAAAAATTAAATAGACTTCTAATTCAACAGTGTGTGTGAACAGTGTGCAAAAAAATATTAAATGCGGAATTAAAGGAGACAAATATTTTGTTGACGAAGTGGAAACTCAGTTAAGAGAAAAACCGCTCTAGGGCAGCCAAACCCAGGATATCCACTATTCGGAAGACAAAGCTAGATACAAAGCAGTAACACTCACATAACCTTGATGCAGTGGTCGTACCTTGCTCTCTAACGTGTAACCCAACACGAGTGCCTCCCAACCAGGTCTCTTACCTAAAAGGGTCTTCAATAGAATCCTTTACCTTAGGGCCTACCCCTAAGATAGACTTCACAACTGATCAAATCACACACTGGCAAAGCTAGAGAGCTAGCAGATCTTCAATATCTCCCTAAACACCATCTCTAAGCTGTAGAGAATTCACCACCGAATTCTGTGTTGAAAGCATGCCTAGAGCCTCTTACTTATAGGCATAGGAAACCCTATTTTGAGTCAAAAACGGAGTCTGAGGCATGCGCGTCCGGACAGGAGCCTTTAGCCGTCCGGACGGGTCAAGTTTTTCTTGTTCGGAAAGTAATTCTGGAATTTTCTACAGGGCCGTTCGCACGGGCAAATCTTTCCATCCATACGGGTTTCGTTCGGATGCTTATAGTGGCCGTCTTGATGGTCGGATGACAGCATTTTTTGTCAGCTTTCCAACGACGTTGATTTTGTCCCAATCCGATATTTGAGTAAACATTTATGATCAAAATACCGGAGGGCGTCCGGACGGCTTGACCGAGCGTCCAGACGGTCAACTGCAACCGCCTTTCCAAAATAGTACTGAAAGCTCCCATAACAAGGCCACGTCCGGACGGTTGCACTTTGGCTGCACGTAATTACCATAATAAGGCTTTGGAGCGTCCGAACCCTGAAGGGTGACGTTCGGACGGTTGAACCGGTGCACACAATTTCCATATATGAAGGTTGACGTTCGGACGGTTGAACTTTGTATGCAAGTCTTGCCTTGTGGAGAACATCGTCTGAACGGGATCACACATCGTCCGGACTATAGCATCCGTCTTCCCATAACTGTGTCTAGATGTAGAAATCCTAATGCTTGTCAAACCTTGAATGGCGTCCGGACGGTATGACCACGTCGTTCGGACGGATGCGCTGGAACACTGGATCTTCTAGAACTCTGAAGTGCGTCTGGACGATTTGCCATTACGTCCGGACGGATGCAAACTTGAACTGTTCGAAACTTCTAGACACTGATGGGCGTCCGGACGAAAAGATCTCATCGTCCGAACGGATGTTGCTGACTGATGAGGATCCGAACGGAATACCACGTCGTCCGGACGGCTGATAGGAACCGAAATAAATCCTTGAAAACTTCATAGAATCTTCTCGAAGAACATAGCTGAAGAGTAGACTCTGGATAAAGCAGCATCCCTGTGAAAGCAGCAATATTACATAGAAGTGATTTTGTCCAACAGAATGCAGCCAACACAAAAACTAACAAACTCCCCCTTCGGCCATTCTGGGACAAAAATCACATGGCCGGTTAAAAATACACGCCCAGTCCAAATAAAAAATTACTCCCCCTTTTTGTCACAAAAGGACAAAGGGTAAAACAGAGTAATGAGAAAAACCACACAACAATTACTCCCCCTAACGGTCTCAGAAGGGCCAAGGTAAACAGAGTAATAATATCCACAGACATAAACTTTCTAAAATAAAAAACAATAGGAAAATAGAGAAAAGTCTGCAAGTGGCCCAAAAGAGAGGAACATAAATCCTTCAAGTAACAAATCCTACTGATCAAGTATCGGAGAGAAATCCATAAAGGCTGGATTTGTACTACTTCGGCTTCTAGCTCCGGAAGCCGGGAACCATGGACTGAAAAATCTTCAATCTCTTGATTTTGCAAAGCCTGAAACTATTTATCCACAGATTGACATCCTCTAAGCATTTTGTCTGCAAGATAATGAGGAGATTCAGCACTGAACCTTTGACTGATGCAGATCTGAGAGAATGCTACGGAAAGCTTTGCATGAGCTGGGGAAAAAGCTCATCTCAAAACCCAAGACCTTTGGAAATTTTGAACATCCGACTTCAACCACTGTTAGTTTTCCAAAGGATCCATCTATCATATATTGAGCTGAGAGTTGCTGGAGAACGTATTCCTGAAAGGATTGAACAGAAATCTGTCCAAACATAACACCACAAGGAAATATTAGTTCTTGTTAGTTTCCAAAAGAATGTGGTATTATGAAAACTTACAATTTTGATGTGCTTGAATTACACAAGCAAATATAGCAATCCAAATAGCACAGATATAACAATATCCACCCAACACATAGACAAAATAGAATTTCCATGCACTCTATCTCAAGAAAATATCCCAACAAATATTCCAATATTCTAAAAGCACAAAAACTTAAAAGAATCATGGAAAACAGAATGAAGATCATGGGATGAGAAGAGATGTGCAAAGAATGCCAAAATCTCGGGAGAAATCCACAAGAAAAACACACAACATGCCATGATAAATCAATAAAAATGAAAAGATGTGTGTTTGGCAGAAAAAGAGACGCAAGTCTTAAACCTGTAGAGATCCTATCTAGATGTGTCACTTAACCATCCGGATGACAACTGCTAGATCAGCATATGGCAAGACTGTGCTCGTCCTGATGTAAGAGTAGGTCCATCCGGACGCTTCACAATGAAAATCTGAAACTGGAGAAAAATTTGCAGAAAAATATTTTTCTCAAAAGTTAGCTTCCGAACACGCATGTATAATCAACTAATAAAACAGTCAAATAGCATTGCAAAAATATGCAAAGATATAAATGAGAGTTAAGTATTCAATAAGTACAAATTTCCCTGCAGATAGAAATTTTAAATAGATTACTCAACTCATGCAATGCGTGTGTGTGTGTGAAAACTTTTCCCAAAAGGCATGAATTCAACTGATATGGCAAAAAGCAACCAGATTTTCAAAACAAGAGAGAAAATCAATGAAAAATCAGCCAAAAGTCAAATCTTATTTTACTAGGGCCTAGCCACCCTCATCTGATACACTCCCCCTAAGATGCAACATCTAATTGTTTTACTTGTACCATGAAGGACAAGGTAAAATTTTACTTGCACATGAAGGGCAAGGCATATTTTAACACATAAGCAAATGTTAGTTTTTGTGTTGGCTGCATTCTGTTGGACAAAATCTTTTCTATGTTATGTTACTACTTTCACAGGGATGATGCTTTATCCAGAGTCTACTCTTCAGCTATGTTCTTCGAGAAGATTCTGTGAAGTTTTCAAGGATTTATTTCGGTTCCCTGTCAGCCGTCCTGACGACGTGGTATTCCGTCCGGACGCTCATCAGTCAGCAACATCCGTCCGGACGATGAGATCTTTGCGTCCAGACGCCCATCAGTTTCTAGAAGCTTCGAATAGTTCAAGATTGTATCTGTCCGGACGTAATGGCAAATCCTCCAGACGCACTTCAGAGTTCGAGAAAATCCCAGTGTTCCAGCGCATTCGTCTGGATGACGTGGTTATACCGTTCGGACGCCGTTCAGGATTTGACAAGCATTAGGGTTTCTTCCTCAAGACACAGTTATGGAAAGACGGCTGCTACCGTCCGGATGATGTGTGATCCCGTCCGGACAATGTCCCCTATAAGGCAAGAACGTGCATACCAAGTTCAACCGTCCAGACGTCACCCTTCAGGGTCCGGACGCTCCAAAGCCTTATTATGGTAATTTCGTGCAGCTGAAGTGCAACTGTCCGGACGCTAGGGCAACACCGTCCGGACGTGGCCTTGTTATGGAACCTTTCAGCGCTATCTTCGAGAGGTGGTTGTAGTTGACCGTCCAGACGCTCGGTCAAGCCGTCCGGACACCCTCGGGTATTTTGGTCATAACGTTTTACTCAAATATCGGATTGGGACGAAATCGGCTTCATTGGAAAGCTTAGAAAAAAAGCTGTAATTTGAGCATCCGGACAGTAAAACTTGTCCCGTCCGGACGGCCCAAGGCTCCCGTCCGGACGCGCGTGTTGCAGACTCCGTTTTTGAGTCGATTTTGGGTTTCCTAAGCCTATAAATAAGAGGCTTGAGGCATGCTTTCAACATAGAATTCGGTGGTGAATTCTCTTCAGCTTAGAGACATGATATTTCCTCTAAAGCCTTGCCAAGTGTGTGATTTGATCAGCTGTGAAGTCTACCTTAGGGGTTGGCCCTATGGTAAAGGATTCTGTTGAAGACCCCTTCAGGTAGGTGAACCTAGTTGGGAAGCGTTCGTGTTGGGTTACACGTTAGAGAGCAAGGTACGACCACTGCATCTGGGGTATGTGAGTGTTACTGTTTTGTATCTAGCTTTGTCTTCTGAATAGTGGATATCCTGGGTTTGGCTGCCCCGGAGTGGTTTTTCTCTTAATTGAGTTTCCACTTCGTCAACAAAAATATCTGTGTCATTTACTTTCCGTTGTACTTTAATTTTTGTTGACACTTATGCACACACTTTACTTTTAGAAGTCATTTCAATTTTTCAATTGGTATCAGAGCGGGTACTCTCTATTTAGGATTTATTTCCTGAGTGATATCCTCATCTCGTTATGACTTCTATTTTTTGATTACAGCTTTTATCATGAATTCTTCTCAGTTATCTAATGAGGATTCTGATATTAAGCTCTTTAATATTTTTAATAAATTGAAGAACGCTCAACATTCTAAAATTTCACATAAAGAGCTTAAAAAGGTGAAGCATGAAAAAGAGTCATTAATTATGCAATTGTCTGAATCGCTTGCTTTGATTGACTCTTTGAGATTTGAAAATACCATGCTATTTAACATTATTGATACACTTGAGAATAAATTAAAGGAATCTGAAAATCTCTTGGAAAAATTCTAAAGTGATAATTTGAAAAGCATGTTGTGTATTCATTCAGATATTTCGAACATACCTGGTTTAATTGTTGATGATTAAAGTGCTTCTACTTCACATATTTCTGACTTTGAATTAGATCATGTTGATATTAAGCCTGTGATAGTAGATGCAGCTTGTTCAGAAAATTCTTGCTTGAATAATTGTGTGAAGCCTAAATCCTAGGATTCGGGAACACAAGGAAAGTTTGTTCCTATGTGTCATCATTGTGGGAAGGTTGGTCATATCAGACCAAAGTGTTATCTGTTAAAATCCCACAGACCTTGGAAGAAGCATGAGGATTCCAAACAGGGCGTTATTAAGAAAACCTCTTCTGATAAATATGTCCTGCCCCATAGGAGGCATATATCTAAAAAGGGAAAGGACTTTATTGTTTGTGAAAATGATAATCTTAAATTTGCAGAGCCCTTCAAGAAGCATTTCAGCAAATGAAGTCAGCCTACCTGCTATCATTGTGGTGTCTCTGGACACATCCGGCCACACTGTCCTCAGATCCGACATCAGCAGCCTCAGATCAGGAGAACAGAGCAAAAGACAGGTAAGTCTAGCTCTAAACCTTCTAAGCCTCATCATGTTTTTCGGCAACAACGACATTATCCTCAAAGGGATTCTCCCTCATGCTATCACTGTGGTAAGTATATTCACTGCTTATATGCTGAATTTGCTATATGCTTTGCCCTCTACGTGCAAGTAAAAATTTTACTTTGTCCTTCATGGTACAAGTAAAACAATTAGGTGCTGCATCTTAGGGGGAGTGTATCAAATGAGGGTGGCTAGGCCCTAGTAAGATAAGGTTTGACTTTTGGGTGATCTTTCATTGATTTTCTCTCTTGTTTGGAAAATCTGGTTGCTTTTTGTCATATCAGTGCATTTCATACCTTATTGAGAAAGTCTTCACACACACACGCATTGCATGAGTTAAGTAATCTATTTAAAATTTCTATCTGCAGGGAAACTTGTGCTTATTGAATACTTAATTCTCATTTATATCTTTGCATATTTTTACAATGCTATTTGACTGCTTTATCAGTTGATTATAAATGCGTGTTCTAAAGCTAACTCTTGGGAAAAATATTTTTCTGTATATTTCCCTCAAGTTTTAGATTTTCAAGTGTGAAGCATTCGGACGGACCTATTCTTCGTCCAGACGAGAGTAGTCTTGCCATATGCTGACCTAGCAGTTGCACATCCGGACATGATCTCTAAAGGTTTAAGACTTGCTTCTCTTTCTCTGCCATACACACATCTTAGCATTTTTATTGATTTATCATGGCATCTTGTGTGTTTTTCTCGTGGATTTCTCCCGAGATTTTGGCATTTTGTGCACATCTCTTCTCATCCCATGATCTTCATTGTGTCTTCCGTTATTCTTTTAAGTCTTTGTGCTTTTAGAATAATGGAATATTTGTTGGGATATTTTTCTTGAGATATTATGCATGAAAATGCTTCTTTGTCTGTGTACTGGGCTGATCTTTTATGCCTAATGAATAGCTGCATTGCTTATATTTCTCTTTGGCATCCATTTGACAGCCGTCTTAAATACCACATTATGTTTGGAACTAACATGATCTAATGGTATTTTTGGAGATTTCTGATTGGTTTTTCAGGAATACGACATCTAGCGGCTCCCAGCACAGTGATTGACAGATGCATCCTTTGGAAAACTGACTATTGTTGAAGTCGGACGTTCAATTTCCAAAGGTCTTGGGATTTGATACTTGGAGGATTTCTATTCCTCTCTTTTGGGCCACTTGCAGACTTTTCTCTATTCTCCTATTGTTTTGGATTTTAGAACGTTTTTGTCTGTGGATATTATTACTCCGTTTACCCTTGTCCTTCTGAGACATTAAGGGGGAGTAATTGTTGTGGTTTTTCTCATTACTCTGTTTTACCCTTTGTCCCTTTGTGCCAAAAAGGGGGAGTAATTTTTGATTTGGACCAGCATTGTATTTTTAACCGGTCAAGTGATTTTTGTCCCAGAATGGCCAAATGGGGAGTTTGTTAGTTTTTGTGTTGGCTGCATTCTGTTGGACAAAATCACTACTATGTAATGTTGCTGCTTTCACAGGGATGTTGCTTTATTCAGAGTCTACTCTTCAGCTATGTTCTTCGAGAAGATTCTGTGAAGTTTTCAAGGATTTATTTCGGTTCCCTGTCAGCCGTCTGGACGACGTGGTATTCCGTCCTGACTCTCATCAGTCAGCAACATCCGTCCGGACGACGAGATCTTTGCGTCCGGACACCCATCAGTGTCTAGAAGCTTCGAATAGTTCAAGATTACATCTGTCCGGACGTAATGGCCAATCGTCTGGACGCTCTTCAGAGTTCGAGAAAATCCCAGTGTTCCAGCGCATCCGTCCGAACGACGTGGTTATAACGTCTAGACGCCATTCAGGGTTTGACAAGCATTAGGGTTTCTTCCTCAAGACACAGTTACGGGAAGACGGCTGCTACTGTCCGGACGATGTGTGATCCCGTCCGGACGATGTCCCCTATAAGGCAAGAATGTACATACCAAGTTCAACCGTTCGGACGTCAGCCTTCATGGTCTGGACGATCAAGCTTCATATATGGAAATTGCGTGCACCAGTTCAACCATCCGGACGTCACCCTTCAGGGTTCGGACTCTCCAAAGCCTTATTATGGTAATTTCTTGCAGCCGAAGTGCAACCGTCCGGATGCTAGGGCAACACCGTCCGGACGTGGCCTTGTTATGGAAGCTTTCAGCGCTATCTTGGAGAGGTGGTTGCAGTTGACCGTCCGGACGCTCGGTCAAGCCATCCGGACACCCTCGGGTACTTTGGTCATAAAGTTTTACTCAAATATCAGATTGGGATGAAATTGGCTTCATTGGAAAGCTTAGAAAAAATGCTATAATTTGAGCATCTGGACAGACCCTAGAAGCGTCTGGATGGCCTCCGTCCGGATAGAAAGATTTTCCCGTCCGAACGGCCATACAGAAAATTCCAGAATACTTTTCGGACAAGTAAAACTTGGCCCGTCCGGACGGCCCAAGGCTCCCGTCTGGATGGCCCAAGGCTCCCGTCCGGACGTGCGTGTTTCAGACTCCATTTTTGAGTCGATTTTGGGTTTCCTAAGCCTATAAATAAGAGGCTTGAGGCATGCTTTCAACATAAAATTCGGTGGTGAATTCTCTACAGCTTAGAGACGTGATATTTCCTCTAAAGCCTTGCCAAGTGTGTGATTTGATCAGTTGTGAAGACTATCTTAGGGGTTGGCCCTAAGGTAAAGGATTCCATTGAAGAGCACTTCAGGTAGGTGAACCTGGTTGGGAAGCGTTCGTGTTGGGTTACACGTTAGAGAGCAAGGTACGATCACTGCATCAGGGGTATGTGAGTGTTATTGCTTTGTATCTAGCTTTGTCTTCTGAATAGTGGATATCCTAGGTTTGGCTGCCCCGGAGTGGTTTTTCTCTTAATTGAGTTTTCACTTTGTCAACAAAATATTTGTCTCCTTTAAATTCCGCATTTAATATTTTGTTGCACACTGTTCACACACACTGTTAAATTTAGAAGTCCATATTATTTTTCAGCAAATATATACATATATCACACAGAATTCATAAAGGTAACTGCTTGATTCTTTTGATGCTGTAACCTAGAGAGAATGCCAGAATTTTTAGGTTCTAGGTTCAACTAGCATTTGGTCAATTTGGCCATCTTATCAAAAACCTTTTCTCTTATCCAGAATTTCTAGAAACAAAAAGTCAGAGAAGGAAAAGATGTACCTTAGGGGAGTCTTAGAAAGTGCATATTTTCATCGCATGTGGAAAGTAACTATCTATCATTAAGATGCAACAGGAAAACTTAGCAGATATCATGCATAAACTCTCAATCATATATAAGCATATTTAATCAATGCATAATGAATTGAGATATCGGGCAAAAACACATTTAATATCTGAAAAGCTATCAAAAGAAAGAAATAAAGTTCCGCATCTTGTCCCAATTTTTTTTTCTTTTTCTTTCTTTTTTTAAAAAAATAATGTAAAATGGAAATGACATCATATGCAAGGCAAGATCAAACCTGATGATGCCAATACCGAAAAACAGTCGCTCGGCCTACTTTTTCTGTCTTCCCCAAAAAGTACCTACAATGCTCTCTCAAGAGAATAGGGGGCACAACAAACTGGTTCCTAGATTGCATAGTAAGCACACAAATATAAAAAGTACAAGCAATCAAACCGGATGCCTTAGGATTAGGAACCGAATCCTAGGCATGAACACCTTCTCCTACTAGGTGCGTTCATTCCCCCTCATGGGGTGAATGGTCTCATCACTCTTGAGCCATACCTGCTTAACCTGTGGGGATGGTTTGTGGGTCATGTCCATGTTGGCCATTCTCCTGAGCATACCTTGTATTAGGCTCAGCAATCCTTCATAGCCATGGCTGCCATTGGGCTTCTGCGGCTTTCTCTTGTAACGCCTTGATTTGTTCTTCTTTGGTTTGCCACTTTGATTGGTAGGAACAAACTTCTGCTGATGCCGTGGAGCCTAAAGAGCCATCGGAGGTAGAGTGCCTGATGTAGCTCTAGTTGGCAGCTTCCTCTGAACCTTCAACTTCTGGAGTTGTTGGCATTTGGATCGGATGTGATCGGTGATGCCGCAGTGATGAGAGGTAGGCAAGCTTCTTTTGTTTCAATACTTCTTGACATTCTCTGCAAAATTATGATTAGCATTCTTACAAATAATATTGCCTTTACCTTTTATATGTCTCCTATGCGGAGGGACATATTTTGCTGAGGAAGAATCTTCAACTTTACTTTTCCTCAGAGCATCCTGCTTAATCCAAGGCCTGTGGGATTTCAAAAAATAATAATTTGGCCTAATATGACCAATCGTCCCACAATTATGACAAGTAGGGACAAACTTACCATGAGCTTGTGTACTTGTATCTTTGGATTTTATCATCACATGATTAGTTAAGCAAGAATTTTCTAAACAAGCTGTATCTACTATCACATGCTTAATATCAATAGAATCTATTTCAGAATCAGAAGCATGTGAAGTAGAAGTACTCATATCAACAGTTGAAGCAGGCTTGTTAGAAATATTTGAATGTTTCAAATTATCACTTGAGAAATTTTTCAAGAGATCCTCAGATTCTTTCTTGTCCTGAAAGTAATTCAGGAATTTTCTGCAGGCCGTCCCGACGGGAAATTCTTTCCGTCCGGATGCTTATAGTGGCCATCCGGATGGTCAGTTTACAGTATTTTTTGTCAGCTTTCCAACGACACCGATTTTGTCCCAATCCGATATTTGAGTAAAAAGTTATGATAAAAATACCTAAGGTCGTCCAGACGGCTTGACCGAGAGTCCAAACGGTCAACTGCAACTGCCTTTCCAAAATAGTACTGAAAGCTCCCACAACAAGGCCACGTTCGGACGGTGTTGCCCTAGCGTCCGGACGGTTGCACTTTGGCTGCACGCAATTACCGTAATAAGGCTTTGGAGAGTCTGGACCCTGAAGGGTGACGTCCGGATGGTTAAACTAGTGCATGCAATTTCCAAATATGAAGCTTGATCGTCCGGACCATGAAGGTTGACGTCCGGACGGTTGAACTTTGTATGCATGTCTAGCCTTATGGAGAACATCGTCCGTACGGTAGCAGCCGTCTTTCCATAACTATGTCTTGAGGAAGAAACCCTAATGCTTGTCAAAACCTGAATGGCATCCGGACTATATAACTACGTCGTCCAGACGGATGCGCTGTAACACTGGGATCTTCTCGAACTCTGAAGAGCGTCCGAACGATTTGCCATTACGTCCGGATGGATGCAATCTTGAACTGTTCGAAGCTTCTAGACACTGATGGGCGTCCAGATGGAAAGATCTCGTCGTCCGGACGGCTGACAGGGAACCGAAAAAAATCCTTGAAAACTTCACAGAATCTTCTCGAAGAACATAGCTGAAGAGTAGACTCTGGATAAAGCATCATCCCTGTGAAAGCAGTAACATAACATAGAAAAGATTTTGTCCAACAGAATGCAGCCAACACAAAAACTAACATTAACGAAGTGGAAACTCATTTAAGAGAAAAATCACTCCGGATAGCCAAACCCAGGAAATTCACTATTCAGAAGACAAAGCTAGTATAAAGACAGTAACATTCACATACCCATGTGCAGCAATTGTATCTTGCACTTTGGCACGTAACTCAATGTGAACGCCTTCCAACCAAGTCATTTACTTGAAGGGGTCTTCAATGGAGTCCTTTACCTTAGGGCTCCTCCCTAAGATAGACTTCAACATGAGCACAGCAACAGCACACCAGCAACAGCTTGAGATCTAGCAGATCTTCACAATATCTCCCTAAACAACCTCTCTAAGCTATAAAGAATTCAATACCGAACTCTGTAAAGAATAAATGCCTAGAGGCGCCTCTATTTATAGGCTAAGAAGACCTAAATCGAGTCTATCTCTAATTTCTCTAGATAGCGCCCGGACAGAAGCATTGAGCGTAGGGATGGTCTTCTATGCAACCAGCTTTCCATAACGCGCTTCACGTGTTTCCATATTAAGGCCGTGTCCGGACGGTGTTGCCCTAGAGTCTCGATGGTTGTACCTTGTCTTCATGTAATTGCCATAACAGGGTTGTATCCAGAAGGTGTTACCTTGGCGTTTGGACAGGTGCAAGCTGCCTTCCAACTCCATCTCTGCGAAGGAGCTGGAAACTTCTCGAACTCTGAAGTGTGTCTAGACATGTTGCCATGATGCCCAGACGGATGCAACTTTGAACTGTTTGGCTTTTTAACAGTGATGGGCGTTCGGATGCATGACTTGGCCATCTGGATGGAAACATGGGATCCGACTTCTCTGAGTTGGAATATGCACAAAATCTTCCAGGAACTTCTTAAATAGCCTTCTTGATGCTTGTGACACTAAAACTTGTCATAGTAAGGCTTTTTCCGTATTAAAGAAATAAACTCTAAATACTTGATTCAAGTGGTGCTGCAACCTAGAGAGAATGCCAAAATTTTTAGGTTCTAGGTTCAACTCGCATCTGGTCAATTTGGCCATCTTATCAAAAACCTCTCCACTTATCTAGAATTTCTAGAAGCAAAAAGTCATCGAAGGAAAGATGTACCTTAGGAGAGTCTTGGATAGTGCACATTTTCATCGCATGAGGAAAGTAACTATTTATAATTAAGATGCAACAGAAAAACTTAGAAGATGCCATGCATAAACTCTCAATCATATATATGCATTATTTAATCATTACACAATGAACTGAGATATCAGGCAAAAACACATGTAATATCTGAAAAGCTATCAAAAGAATAAGAACTCCGCATCTTCTCCCCAAATTTTTTATTGATTTTTTTAAAACCAATAAACAAAAAAACAACAAAGTCATGCTTATAGATAAGGAAATGACATCTAATCCCAGCATGTAAGGTAAAACCAAACCTGTCCTCATGGAGAGAGGTTTAGAAATACCAAAACAGAAAAGCAGCCACCCGACATGCTTTAATTGTTATCCCCAAAAGAATATTTGCAGATGTTTCTCAAGACAACAAAAGAAAATATGGGGGATAGAATAAATGGTTCGTCAAACAGAATGCAAAGCATGAATAAGATATGACATGAAAAACAATGCAATGCAAGCATACCTGACATGCACTAGGATTTAGGAACCAAAATCCTAGGCATGGTGAGACTTCACGTTTACTAGGTGAGTCCACTCCCACTCAAGGGGTGAATGGTCTCATCCTTCTTGACCCATAAGTGCTTAACCCGTTGAGATGGTTTACCGGTCCTGTCCATGTTGGCCATACTCCTTAGCATACCTTGTATTAGGCTCAGCAATCCTTCATAGCCATGACTGCCATTGGGCTTCTGCGTCTTTCTCTTGTAGCGCCTTGATTTGTTCTTCTTTGGTTTGCCACTCTGATTTGCAGGAACAAACTTTTGCTGATGCCTTGGAGCCTGAAGAGCCATCAGAGGTATAGTACTTGATGTGGCTCTTATTGCTAGCTTCCTCTAAACCTTCAACTTCTGGAGCTGTGGACATTTGGATCGGATGTGACCGGTGATGCAGCAGTGATGACAGGTAGGCATGCTTCTTTTGTTTGAATGCTTTTTGACATTCTCTGTAGAATTATGATTAGCATTCTTACAAATAACATTGCCCTTACCTTTTGTATGTCTCCTATGAGGAGGGACATATTTTGATAAGGAAGAATCTTCAAATTCACTTTTCCTCATAGCATCCTGCTTAATCCAAGCCCTACGGGATCTCAACAAATAACAATTTGGCCTAATATGACCAATCTTCCCACAATTATGACAAGTAGGGACAAACATACCATGAGCCTGTGTACCTGTGTCTTTGGATTTTGGTATCACATGATTATTTAAGCAAGAATTTTCTAAACAAGCTGTATCTACTATCACAAGCTGTTAGTATATTGGCCTCATTCTGTGTTTTGGACAAAATCACTTGTGTGTAAAGATGCTTCACAAGGATTCTACTATTCAGAAGTGCTTCAGAGTCAGAAGATTTTCAGTTCCCTGTCAGCCGTCCAGACGATCGAGCCATCCTGTCCAGAGGCCCATCTGTCACTGTTCCATCCGTCCAGACTCCAGACAGACCAAGCATCATCCGTCCGGACGATGTGTCTCTCCGTCTGGACCCTCCACTGTGTCGAGAAGGTTCTACCCAGCTTGCATCCGTCCGGACGTTTCAGCAGCACGTCCAGACGCCTCTCAGTACTCGAACAGTCTCAGTTTCTTTCCAAGTTCCAATAAAGGGAAGATCGATCAACCGTCTGGACGATGTGCTATCCTTTCCGGACCCGTGTCTCTTTATGGCAAGAATCACAATTCAAATATCACTGTCCGAACGTCAATCAGCCTTGGTCCGGATGCGAATGCAACTAATATGGAAATTGCCGATTCGACTTCAACCGTTCGGATGTCTCCTCTCATGGTCCGGACGCACGCATAGCAGATATGGAAATTGCGTGTTGAGGAATTGCCGTACGGACGTTCATCCCCCTTGGTCCGGACGCTCGAAGCCTTATATGAAAATTACTTGCAGCGGACGTGCAACCGTCCGAACGTTAGTGTCTCACCGTCCGGACGCGGCTCTTAAACAGGAAAGATTTTCAGCGAAACTTTCGGAAAATCCTGTCGCACAGTTGTCCGTCCGGATGGCCCAGGTTCACCATCCAGACGGCGTCCGTACATATTACAGCAGTCGCCCATTCTGCATCTCAGCCTATAAATAGAGGCCCCTGGGCATTGAGAACTGCAAGAATTTGGTATTGAATTCCACAAGAGCTCAGAGAAGTTCAAGATCCCTCTGAAGCCGTTTCAAGTGTGCTGCGCTACAACTGAAGTCTATCTTAGAGGTCAGCTCTAAGGTAAGGATTCCATTGAAGACCCCTTCAGGTAGGAGACCTAGTTGGGAAGCGTTCGTGTTGGGTTACACGTCAGAGAGCAAGGTACGACCACTGCATCGGTACATGTGAGTGTTACTATCTTGTATCTAGCTTCGTCTTCTGAATAGTGGAATTCCTGGTTTTGGCTGCCTCGGAGTAGTTTTTCTCTTAGTTGAGTTTCCACTTCATCAACAAAAACTGTGTGTGTTTTATTTTCCGCTGTGCTTAATATTTTGTTGACACTTGTTGCACACACTTGTTAAAATTAGAAGTCAATTACAATTTTCACAGGCTTAATATCAATAGAATCTATTTCAGAATTAGAAGCATGTGAAGTAGAAGTACTCATATCATCAACAATTGCAGGCTTGTTAGGAACATGTGAGTGAATACAAAGCATGCTTTTCAAATTATCACTAGAGAATTTTGCCAATTTATTCTCAAGTTCATCAATAATATTAAGCAACATGGTATTCTTAGATTTCAAAGAGTCAATCAAGGAATGTGATTCAGATAACTGAACAATCAAAGACTCTTTTTCTCGCTTCACCTTTTTGAGCTCTTTAGGAGAAACAAGTTTATCCAATTTAGCAAAAACATTAGAGAGCTCAATATCACAATTTTCTTTAGATAACTGAGAGAAATCCATGATAAAAGGTGTAATAAAAAAAATAAAAGCCACAAGAGATGAGGAGGATCACACTCAGGAAATAAATCCTAAACAGAGTGTACCTGCTTTGATACCAATTGAAAATTTATTGAACTTCTAATTTAACAAGTGTGTGTGAACAATGTGCAACAAAATATTAAATGCGGAAATTAAAGGAGACAAATATTTTGTTGGCGAAGTGGAAACTCAATTAAGAGAAAAACCACTCCGGGGCAGCCAAACCCAGGATATCCACTATTCAGAAGACAAAGCTAGTTACAAAGTAGTAGCACTCACATACCCCTGATGCAGTGGTCGTACCTTGAACTCTAACGTGTCACCCAACATGAACGCCTCCCAACTAGGTCTCCTACCTGAAGGGGTCTTCAATGGAATCCCTTACCTTAAGGCTAACCCCTAAGATAGACTTCAAAGCTGATCAAATCACACACTGGAAAAAGCTAGAGAGCTAGTAGATCTTCAATATCTCCCTAAACACCTTCTCTAAGCTATAAGGAATTCACCACCGAATTCTGTGTTGAATGCATGCCTCGAGCCTCTTATTTATAGGCTTTAGAAGACCTAAAACAGGTTAAAAACAGAGTCTCTGGCATGCGCGTCTGGACGGTAGCCTTGGCCTTCCGGACGGGCTACTATTTCCGTGTCCGAAATGCAATTCTGGAAAATTCTACAGGGCCGTCCGGATGCATAATGTTTGCGTCCATACGGGAGCCGCCCGGATGATAGTAATGCCATCTAAACCATTAGTTTACAACATTTTTTGTTAGCTTTCCAACGACGCGAATTTCGTTCCAATCCAATGTTTGAGTAAAAGGTTATGTCTAAAATACCGGAGGGTGTCCGGACGGCTTGACCGAGCGTCCGGACGGTAAACTGCAACTGCCTTTCCAAAATAGCACTGAAAGCTTCCATAACCTGGCCACGTCCGGACGATGTTACCCCAGCGTCTGGATGGTTGCACTTCGGCTGCACCTAATTACCATAATAAGGCTTTGAGCGTCCAGACCTTGAAGGCTGATGTCCGGACGGTTGAACTGGTGCACGCAATTTCCATATATGATGGATGCTTCATCTTTCGGACCATGAAGACTGACGTTCGGACGGTTGAACTTTGTATGCATGACTTGCCTTATGGAGGATATTGTCCAGACGGGATCACACATCGTCCGGACAGTTGTAGCCATCTTCCTATAACTGTGTCTTGAGGCAGAAACCCTAATGCTTGTCAAACACTGAATGGCATCTAGACGGTATAACCACAACGTCCGGACGGATGTACTTGAATGCTGGATTCCTCCCGACCTCTGAAGAGCATCCGGACGATTTGCCATTACGTTCGGACGGATGCAACCTTGAATTGTTCGAAGCTTCTAGACACTGATGGGGGTCCGGACAGAAAGTTCTCGTCATCCGGACGGATGATGCTTAGACAGATGTGTAATGCCCCAGATTTTTAAGACATATTTTTATAATAAAAATTTATTATTTGAATAAATAACCATTCGATTTATAAGCTGTTTTATAAATATTTTCAATTTGATTTTTATGAACCGGTATTTTTATAAACTGATAAATTATTTTATCACAAATATTTTCTGAGTTAATATTATTGACGGAATAATAACCGTAAAAATTTATTTACCTATTTTTATAAAATTCGTAATATATTATTATACAAATATATTTTTGTTTAAATTATTCAGATATATATATTATTTCTTAAATAAAAAGAATTCGCCACTGCACTTAAACAATCAAACCACTACAGCAATCATCTTTCATGATCGACCACTGCGAGTATGCAATCTTCCATCTTCTCCATTTTCCCCACTGCAAATTTCTTAATCAAACCACTACCGTTTATTAAATCCATTATCTTCTCCACTGCACCCGTTTGATCCCCACTGCAAATTCATAATCGCACCACCTTCTCCACTGATCAGTGCAGCACTAGGTTCAGTGTTCACCAAACCATTTCCACTGATTCTTAGTGCTTTCTCCACCTACGGCACTCATCTTCCACTCTGTGTATTTTTTAAGAACACTTCAACTGCATGCACTCGATTCTTCTTCTATAAAAACTGGGCAAACTTCTTTTACAATCGCACTCCTCTTCTTTCTAGTCCATCACCAATATTATATGTACTTATTATATTCCATTTCTTATAACAAAATCGCACTCATTTTCTTTCTAGCCCATCACCAATATTATATGTACTTATTATATTCCATAGTGGCCAGGCATCATCATGATGTTGGCTTTTTATTTTATTACCCCTTCATTATTTTATTATCTCCATTCTTACTTCTTTAATCAGCCGCTTCCCCCACTCTGCATATTGTACAAGCTGCACTACGACACCCACTTTCTCCATTAAAGCTCAGATAATTCTCCACTGCAAAACCATTTCTCCACTCTGCGTAAATTATTTTCAGTGCCTTCACCAAACTGGTCCACTGTGATTTTTATAAGCCCTCCATTAAATCATCATGCAGTTATAAAACAGAGCCTTGCTCTCAGAGGAACTCACACTATCAGGCTCTCCTTTCTTTTCTTTTCTATTTCCTTTCTTTCCATTTTGGTCGACAGCCTCTCTTTCTCTTCTCTTCTTCTTTTGTTGTTCTTCTCCCTTTCTTCCTCTTCTCTTTCTTTTCCGACGCACCCACCAACATGCAACCTCCATGACCCATAGAGCAATCAAAAGACCCAATTCAAGATTCAGAGAGGCCGATCCTCTGTAAACCGGTGGCCACGATTATAAATCCAGTAACACTGTACCCGGTTCTGCCCGAGACCCGAACCCAGTTATAACCCGAGCCCTGCAGCGAAGCCCAACTCCGAGACCCACTGAGCCCAACTCCGAGACCCACTGAGCCCAAGACCGAAACCCATAAGCCCGAGACCTTGGCCCAAGACTCCAAGCCCATCGACCCTGAGCCCATAACCCGAGACCCATCAACCCAAGCCCATACCCATGACCCGACCCGGAATCCCGACCCGCAGGCGACCCGCCGCCGGCAGTGTCTCCGGCGACTTTTTCGGTGACTTTCCGGCGACTTTTCCGGTGACTTTCAGGCGACATTTCCGGCGACCGAACTCACTATTTTCACTAAATTTTCTAGTGAAAATCATTAATATGGTGAACCAAGAGGACTGTGAGTATTTCTTACTCACTGAGGATGATACGTATCGTTAATGATGTGTGATTACCGCTTTAATTGATTGCATGATGTTTGATGTTTGGCATTTTTATGTATAACATGTTTTTTGTTAGTTATGTTTATAAAATTGTTAGCATAATTAGTTAGAATAAAGAATAGGCATAATTCTAAGGGAAAACGATTATTTTTGAATATATATATATATATATATGTGCTCATTTGATTGCATGTATGCGGTCCTTTAAATCGGTGTGTCACTGTGGTTGAGGATCGTTGACTCACTCGACCACAGCATGAGATTGTGGTTAAACACCGCAGTCACATGCAAGTTTTGCAGGTACGAAGATAGGAGCTACCAGACCGAGTAAGGAAAAAGACCTTTAATTTATAGTTTTCATAACCAATGTTATTCGTGCCGCATGTGGCACGATGATTAATATGTAAATGTATAATTGAGGTTTTATTGTAAAATAGAAAATGTATTCCGCTGCAATAGAAAATGTATTCCGCTGTACTCTGATTGATGTCGTAATCGATGTCGTAACGATCGTGGAAATCGGAATTTTCACTTTCGCTTTGTATAAAAAGCGGGTCGTTACAAGATGAGCATCCAGACAGAATACCACGTCGTCCGAACGGATGTTGCTTACTGATGAGCGTCCGGACGGAATACGACTTCGTCCGAACGGCTGACAGGGAACCAAAATGAACTTCCTTAAAAACTTCACAGAATCTTCACGAAGAACATAGCTGAATAGTAGACTCTGTATAAAGCAGCATCCCTGTGAAAGCAGCAACATTACATAGAAGTGATTTTGTCCAATAGAATGCAGCCAACACAGAAACTAACAATGGTCAAATTGACCAACTTGCTAGTTGAACCTAGACCTCATAAATTCTAGCTTTCTCTCTAGGTTGCAGCACTAATCGATACAAGCAGTTATAATTCAGTGCTTATTGATATATGAATAAATTCGCTGCTTCTGTTCTGACTCAACTATTAAACTTGTCCTCCATGGTGCAAGTAAAAAGAAAAATAGTGCAGCTTCTTAGGGGGAGAGTATCAAATGAGGGTGACTAGGCCCTAGTAAGGTAAGGTTTGACTTTTGACAGATCTAACTATGAATTTCTCTCTTATTTAGAAAATTCAATTGCTTTAAATCATACAGCGGAGATCATACCTTATTGAGAAAGCTTTCACACACACACACATAGCATGAGTTAAGTTTACTATTGAAAAAATTTTATCTGTTAGTTTACGATTGGTTGCATTCTGTTGGACAAAATCACTTCTTCGGAATGATGCCTTTTATACGAGGATGTTGTTTTATTCAGAGTCTACACTTCAGTTATGAGCTTCAAGAAGACTCTGTGCAAGTTTCAAAATAGAGTAGTTCAGTTCCCTTGCATCCGTCCAAACGACGTGGTGTTTCGTCTGGACGCTCATCTGTCAAAGCATCATCCGTCCAAACGATGAGAACTTTCCCTCCGGATGTCCCTCTATGTCCAGAAGCTTTGAACTATTCTCGGTTGCATTCGTCCAGAATTCTCACTAACACGTCCGGATGCCTTTTAGTGTTCGACAAGTAAAAAGATTTCTTTCCAAAACACGGATATGGGAAGACAGCTGCAACTATCTGGATGATGTAGTGTTCCCGTCCGAACACTATCCTTGATAAGGCAAGTCATGTAGAAGATGTTAAACCCTCCGAATGTCAAACTCCATGGTCTGAACACTCAGGCCTTAATATGGAAATTACGTGCCGCAGAAGTGCAACCGTCCGGAAACTAGGGCAACACCGTCTGGACGCAGCCCTATTCAAGAAAGAATTTTAAGTGAATTCGGGAAGCTGGTTACACAGTTGTCCATCTGAACGCTCTCTACTACCGTCCGAATTTTACGTAGGAAAATCATATCAGACGTGTTTTAGGTTTTTGTAGCCTATATATAGAGGCCCCTAGGCATGTAATTTGCAAGAATTTGGTAGTGAATTCCATAGTGCTTAGAAAGAATATTTTAGGAATTATTGTGCTATTCTGCTCACTCTCAAGCCATTGCCAAGTGTTGTTGCTGTGCTAAAATGGAAGTCTATCTTAAGAATTGGCCCTGAGATAAAGGATTTCATTGAAGACCCTTTCAAGTAGGTGACTTGGTTGGGAGGCGTTCGTGTTGGGTTACACGTAAGAGTTCAAGGTACGACCACTGCATAAGGTTATGTGAGTGCTACTTCTTTGTAACCATCTTTGTCTTCTGAATAGTGGATATCCTGGGTTTGGCTGCCCCAAAGAAGTTTTTCTCTTAATAGAGTTTCCACTTTGCCAACAAAATATTTGTGTCATTTAAATTGCTCAATTTAAATATTTTGTTGCACACTATCACACACTTAGTAAATTAGAAGTCATCTTTATTTTTCAATTGGTGTCAGATCTTGGTACACTTTATTTAGATTTATTTCTTGAGTGTTATCCTTTTGACATCTACTTTATTTTGCTATGTCTCAAAATCTTAATACTGTTCCTGCCTTTGATGGTACGAAATATGGCTATTGGAAAGCTCGTATGCGTTTCTTTTTAAAATCTATTGACTACTAGAAGATTGTTGAAAGTGGTTGGACTAAGCCATTGGAAGCAACTCACGAACTAGTCCCTGAGGAAAACACTCGACTTTCCAATGAAAGCCATCCATGCTCTATGTCAAGCGCTTTCACCATCTGAATTCACAAGAATCTCAAGCTGTGAATCCGCTTAAGAAGCATGGCAAATCTTAGAAACAACATATGAAGGCACAAAACTTTTTAAATTAGCCAAACTTCAAATGTTGATTTCTAGATTTGAAGAGATTAAGATGATGGAAAATGAGACATTCGGATAGTTATACTCCAAAATGAGCGACCTAGGAAACTCAATGGTGAGTCATGGGAAAACCTTCTCGGATGTAAAACTCATCCGTAAAATTCTAAGATCTTTGATTGAATGTTTCAAAATCAAGGTGTCTACCATTGAAGAAAGCAGAGATTTAGAAGATATGAAGATTGAAGAGTTGGTAGGATCTCTTCAAACTTATGGGCTATCCCTGCCCCCAGTCAAAGAGGTGAAGACTATTGCCCTCATGACTTCCAAGAAGAAAGTCAAAGTCTCATCTGAAGACAACTCTAAGAATGAAGAAGAAGTAGTGGCAATGCTGGCCAAGAATTTCAAAAGATTGATGAAGAATGATCGATTCAAGAAGAAACTTTTTGAAAGACTGAAGAAGGCCCCCAAAGAGTCTGAACCTAAAGAAGTTGAGAAGAAAGACCCCAGAGGCCCAAGATGTTTTGAATGCTAAGTGTTTGGGCATATACGGGCTGACTGTGGAAATCTCAAGCAGGGAAAAGGGAAGGCATATAATGCGACTCTCAGTATGAGTTCGAAGAAGAAGAATCTCCTGAGCAAGAGAAATTTCTAGCCTTTATGGCTCTGCATGAAGAAGAGGAGGATTCTTACTACTGAGAGCACAGTGATGAAGACGGGGAAGAACTCAAGGAGGCATATAAAATCCTCTATGTAGAATTTGAGAAGTTGAGGGAGGCTCGCAAGTAGGACATTCATGAGCTGAATAGCTTACAGACTGAGAAGAGTTCACTGTTGCTCAAGATACAAGACCTAGAGGAAAAGTTACTGGAGACATAGCTTCAGTTGGAGAGGATCACCGATGAGAATCTGACTCAAATGCTATCAATCTAGAAGATCCCAACAGACAAGACTAGACTCGGGTATGCAGCTCCTCTCTCTAACATTCCCTCTACTTCTAGGACTATCTTTGTCAAGCTAACAGTCATTGACAAAGGGAAGGACATAATCAATGGAGATATTCCGGTCACTCAGAAGCTCCTTACCATTGGACGATCTCCCATATGCCATCACTGCAGATTAAGTGGGTATGTCCGACCCTAGAGCTCCCTTCTCAAGGCTCAGAAATTAAAGGTCAAGAAAGAGGTACCCAGAAAAGCAAATTTCGGCACAAGACCTCTGGCCCAACATAAAGATCCAAGGCATCTGGCTCCACAGTATCAAGCTCCATGGAATCAAGCTGCAAGGAATCAGGGTCCCCAGTATCAAGCTCCATGGAATCACGTTCCAAGGCATCATGCCCCACGGTGCCAGGCTCCCTAGCATCAGCGGCCTCAGCAGAGATTTGTCCATGCCAATCAGAATGGCAAACCTAAGGTTAACAAATCAAGGCATTTCATGAAGAAGCCACAGAAGGTGGAGGATGATAAACTCTGCAGGGAGCTACCTATTTGGATCCAAAACATGATACAACGAAAGGATCATCAGATGAAATCCTGCCAACAATCACCAAAAGGAAGGCAGACATGGGTCAAGAAGAAGGAATACATTCACCCCTTAAGGGGGAATGGACTCACCTAGTTGGAGATAATACACATGCCTAGGATTTGGTTCCTAATCCTAAAGCATCAAGTTTGATTGTATTGCATTAGTCTCTACATGTTTTTTTTTTCTTTGCTTTGGAATTTAGGAACCAATGTTGTTTACCCCCCTCTTGTGGTCTTGAGAAATTTTTATAGGTACTATTTGTAGAAGACAGAAAAAACATGTCAGGCTATTGTTTTTCTGTATTGGTAATTTTGATCCTTCATATGTTTGATCTTGCCTTGTGATAAGTCTTGAATTATTCTATTCAAGACCCCTTAATTTACATTTGTTATGCCTAGTTTGTGTTGTAAATATAACATTTTGTCGTAGTTTTGTGTTTTGTCTTATTTTCAGGTCTTAGTTGAAATCTAGTTTAAAACACTTGAATTAGACCTGAAAATATATCAAGGGCGATTTGGTCAATTCCAGAGTTCAAAGTTGCTCATGCCAAGTGAAGAATCGGCTAAGGCAAATAGATCGATCGACTTTATAATCGATCGATCGAATCATCAGTCGAAGAAAAATCGACATGGGAGATGCGATCGATCGAGACAGGGCAACCACGAATGCGATCGAGTGAAATGAGATCGATCGACTTTATAATCGATTGATCGAATTTGGATATTTTCTGAACAATCTGGAACAATGTTGACATGTCACTCTTCCTTGATATTTTAAATATCTTAGATATTTGTTAGATATTTTCAAGATATTTCCTAGATATTTTTTTTAGATATTTTTAGATATTTTCAAATATTTCCAAAATATCTTAGATATTTCCAAATATCTGTTATCCTATCCTATCCTATCCTATCTTATCTTATCTTATCTTATCTTATCATATCCTATCTTATCTTATCTTATCTTATCTTATCTTATCATATCCTATCCTATCCTATCTTATCTTATCTTATCTCTTATCTTATCTCTTCTTTAGATTTTATTTTGTAAATCTCCTCCTCTATTTTAATGCTTTTCATTTCTGTTTGTAATCTGAATCTTCTTATGTTAATATAGTGTTATTAGTTTATTCAAATTTTGTTTTCTTTACTGTTTTTGATTAATTTTCATGCATAGATTAGATTCAATTATGTCTAGCTAATTTAGTTCTTAGGGTTTGATCAAAATCCTCTCCAAAAACCATGAAGTGTTCTTGATGTTCTTGAGATTTTCTTAATATATTTGATGATTGTGTAAGGCTAGAGGATTGCAAAACCCATGCTAAAAGGTTTTGTTTTCAATATTTCAATCCATTTATTCATGAAAAAGAGTTATGCTTGTCTATGAGTTTTCTCGGATTCATGAGTAAAATCAACATTTTTGAAAGAGAATGATGTCTTGTGCATGATGCTTTTTTGACATAATGTGTGTTTTCTCATTAGAGTCACCTTATAGGGTATACTAGGGAATACCGGTCGTTTCACACCTTTGGTAGTTTAAACCTTTTTTCAATTACAGTGTAACTTTTACGTGATGCGTTCGGTGTAAAACTAGATACCCTATCATTGTGGCCTAACTAGGGTTTTCATATATTGTGTATGCTTATTAGGATGTGTTGTAGAGTAGTAAGCTAGGGAGCATTAATCACTCCACACCTTTCGTAGTGTAAACGTTTTTCAATTATAGACTAATCTTTACGTGGAGTTGATTAATGTAAAACTAGGTTCTTTATAACTACGTCTTAACAAAAGTGTTTTCATGTCGAGGTCGTCGTAATAGTTGACGCCCATTACGCGCTCATATCATGTATGTTAGAAAGATCCATATAGACTTTAAGCGTTTCATTGGTTCAGGATTGGACAAGATCAATACCCTAAGTTTTCTCTTAGTTTGTTTTCATTTTCCGCTTTCATTCCTTCACTTTATTGTTGTAGCTTCAATTCTACAACCCTTGCTTTTATTTTT
This sequence comes from Alnus glutinosa, assembly GCF_958979055.1. Lineage (NCBI taxonomy): Eukaryota > Viridiplantae > Streptophyta > Magnoliopsida > Fagales > Betulaceae > Alnus > Alnus glutinosa. The sequence goes on along the minus strand of NC_084894.1, from coordinate 13,552,718 downwards.
ATCTTTAAGTTAAGTTAGATACACTCTTTAATATTCTGTTACGCAAAACAACCAATAATCTCTGCTGATCGATCACCCTTACTATAGTACAATTGATTCGTACTATTGCCAGTGGTAAACTTATAAATGTAAAACCCACGTAGTCGAGTTGACTACCACCTTACATGCTAGTCTTATGATGATTTATCTTTATAGCATATTTTTATTGTTTTTAATATTAAAAACAAAATTGGGGAGACGTGTTGCAGGAATTTATTTTTTCGTTACTTGGCATGTCAGATACTGCATGTGTTTTTGCCTGATATCACAGTTCATTGTGCATTAATTCACTATGCTTATATATGATTGAGAGTTTATGCCTAATATCTACCAAGTTTTCTTATGCATCTAAAATGGTAGATAGTTACTTTTCTCATGCGATGATTTTGTGCACTATCCAAGGCTCCCCTAAGGTTTTTTTTTTTTCCCTCTTTGACTTTTTGATTTTAGAAATTCTGATGAGAGAGATTTTTTTTTTTTTTTGTTAAGATGGTCAAAATTGACCAACATGCTAGTTGAACCTAGAGCCTAAAAATTCTAGCATTCTCTCTAGGTTGCAAGACCAAAAAGAAAAAAGAAGTTATACTTTTCAGTTCATTGATATATGCACAAATTCATTGCTTCTGTGTTAAAACAGCTTTATATCTTGTCTATGGTATAAGTAAAAATTTTATCTTGTCCTTCATGGTGCAAGTAAAATAATTAGGTGCTAGACCCTAGTAAATAATAAGGTTTGACTTTTGACTGATCTTCATTAATTTTCTCTCTTGTTTAGAAAATTCAATTGCTTTATGTCATATCAGTGAACTTCATACCTTATTGAGAAAGTCTTCACACACACACACACACGCATTGCATGAGTTGAGTCATCTATTTAAAATTTCTATCTACAGGGAATTTTTGTGATGATTGAAATCTTAACTCTCTTTTATATCTCTGTATATTTTTGAGATGCAATCTGACTGTTGTATCAGTTGATTATACGTGTGTGTTCTAAAGCTAATTTTCGGGAAAATAATTTTTCTACAATTTTTTCCTTTAGTTTTGTTTTTCAGTGTGAAGCATCCAGACTATCGCCTCTTATGTCCTGACGGGTGCAACTTAGATGGCCGAACGGTCAGGTGACACGTCCGAATGCGCACGGCCTTGTCACATGCTTATGTGGCATCGCGTGTCCGGATTTGTTAGTGATGCGTCCGAATGAGGACCCCACAGGGTTAAGTATCATTTTCTCCCTGGCCGCCGCACCCCATTTGTTTTTCATCTCACTTTTTGTCTTTTTTGGTGCTTTTTACTTGCTTTTTCTCGTGTTTTCTCACGAGTTCTCGGCTTATTTTGTCCTTTTGTGCTCATTTATCTCATTTCCAAGTATTTTCACTTCTTGTTTTGCATTATTTTATGTTTTAATTGACTGTTTATTAATTTTATATTCTGGAATATGTTTTGAGATAAATGATGTTTTTTGTGATTATTTTCACTATTGTTGGGATTAGAATATTTATTCTGGCATCTATGTGAACTGTGTTGGACATTATTGCTTAGTTGTAAAATTTTGGAAAGTCCAGTTTACTGCCGTTATAATGCCAAAAGTTTTGGGGACTAACAAGGCCTAATATCTCTGAGGTTATTTTTGGCAAATATTTTTGGTTGTTATTTGTAGAACAATGTCTGCTATCAGTTCACAGCGCAGAGTAAGTCAAAGGACAGAGGAAGATGTGGCAGCTTCCAGAGCCAAGATAATGAACAGGCCAGTCATTCCAGAGAGGAATGTTGTTAGAGCTGATATTATGGTCGCTCCCTTGGATGGTATCCATGAGATTATCCAAACCTATCACTGGAGCTACCTCCATAACTGCGCCTGCATTGTGCTCACCAAACTGGTCGGAAAATTTTATGCTCATCTTAAGGAGGTGCAGAATGATGACAATGGGGTTGTCCTATAGTCTACTGTTGTAGGGCATGTTATTATGGTTGATCCTCAAGTCATTAGCCAGATTATTGGGGTGCCAATGCTTCAGATTTCCGCCAGTCCCTTCAAAGAAGTTGTGTTGGCCCCTTCTTTGGATGAACTCAGGGAGTTCTTTCATGCTGTCCCACAGGGTGAGGAGCGAGCTTCTACCATCAGGATTGGTGCTTTGTCTCCCCCGCATCGCATGCTTGTGAAGATCATCCCGCACAATCTCGGGCCTATTGTTAGGCGTAGTGATCAGATTCTGAAGAGGGCACAGTTTTTATATGCCATCTATCTGCGATTGCCTTTCGGCCTATGCAAGCATATTCTTGGAATTATGCTAGATGCTTGAGATGAGGGTAGTACCGATCTCCCCTTCGGCTACTTGCTTACCATCATTATTTTGCAGTCAGGCATTGATATGGCTAGAGAGTCTAAGATGAAGATTCAGGATCCTCTCAACAAACAAACCCTGATGAAGTCCAATGTGAAAATTATAGGACTTCTAATTTATCAAGTGTGTGCAAAATTGTGCAGCAAAATATCACAATACGGAAAATAAAGAGACAAATATTTTGTTGATAAAGTGGAAACGCAATTAAGAGAAAAACCACTCAGGGGCAGCCAAACCCAGGATATCCAAACTTTCAGAAGACAAAGCCAGTACATAGACAGTAACACTCACATACCCGATGCAGCGATCGTATCTAGCACTTTGACGTGTAACCTAACATGAACACTTCCCAACCAAGTCTAAGTTCTACGGAATTCAATCAGTCTAAAATAAACTTTCTAAGCTCTATGGAATTCAACACCGAATTCTTATAAACAACATGCCTAGGGGCCTCTATTTATAGGCTACAGGAATCCAAATTCGCGTCTGACTTGAATTACCTAGGCGGTGTCCAGACGGTAGCTGAGAGTGTTCGGACGGACAACTATTCAACCGGCTTTCCAAATTCACACAATATTCTTTCCTGAATAGGGCCACGTCTGGACGGTTGCACTTGAGCTGCACGTAATTTCTATATCAAGGCTTTGAGAGTCCGGACCATGAAGGCTGACGTCCGGACAGTTGAACTAATACACGCAATTTCCATATATGAAACTTGAGTGTCTGGACCATGAAGACTAATGTCCGGATGGTTGAACTTTGTATGCACGACTTTATGAAGGATAGCGTTTCAACGGGAACACACATCGTACGAACGATTGCAGCTATCTTTCCATATCTGTGTTTCAGAAAGAAATCTTTCAACCAGTCAAACATTGAAAGGCGTCCGGCCAGGTTGCTGAGATGTCCAAATGGATGCAAGCTGGAACAGTTTGAAGGTTCTCAACACAGAGGAAGGTCTGGATGGAAAGTTCTTGTCATTTGGACAGATGATGCTTGGACAGTCGAGCGTCCAGACGAAATATCACATCGTTAGGACGGATGCAAGGGATCCGATTTTTCTAACTTGGAATTTGTGCAGAATCTTTTAGAAGCATAGCTCTGAAAGGAAAACTACCGAAAATGATTGAACCCCTAATAAAAAGCATCATTACATGAAAGTGATTTTGTCCAACAAAATGCAGCCAATTACAAACCAACACAATGCCCAGTTGAGGCATGAAGATCAGGATGAAGCTCTGCAGGCTCCTACTAATCATGTTGAGATGCTTGATATAGCATCCTCCACTCACGTTGCAGGCTATGCTCAGATTTTAGCTACCTTGGCGTCTCTATAGGTGGCATAAGTTTTACACAGCATCACTCTATTAACCTCCGCGTGGAGCAGTGCTAGCTGGACATCTAGGAGTGTCTCAAGAACCATCATCCTTCTAGCAGTGATGACGAGAATGATGCAGCCATGGCAGAGGATGTTTGAGTTTCTTTGGTGTTTTGCTTTGTTTAGTTTGAGACATTTTGTTATTTTTACTCTGTTTACCCTTGTCCTGCTGCAACATTGAGGGGGAGTAATTATTTTGTGCTTTTTCTTATACTCTGTTTTACCCTTTGTCCTTTTGAGCCAAAAAATGGGAATATTTTTTGTTTTGAACCAGGATTATATTTTTAACCGTTTAAGTGATTTTTATCCCAGAATGGCCATAGGGGGAGTTTGTTAGTTTGTGATTGGTTGCATTCTGTTGGACAAAATCACTTCTATGTAATAATGCCTTTTATACAGGGATGTTGTTTTATTCAGAGTCTACATTTCAGTTATGAGCTTCAAGAAGACTCTGTGCAAGTTTCAAAACAGTGTAGTTCAGTTCCCTAGCATACGTCCGGACAACGTGGTATTCCGTCTGGATGCTCATCTGTCAAAAGCATTGTTGGTACAGTTTCCGGTACGGTGACGTGTTGCCTTGTGATTCGTTGCCTTCCTCGATGTTCGTTCTCCTCGTAATCTGCAAAATAACAAACGGCTCGTCGGGGGTGCCGACCGGACCCCCACTCTGATGCCTAAGTCAGTTCAAACTTATTTTCTGGAGAATATCAGTCATCTCAAGAGTTCAGAGAATCTGTTTTAATACCTGGCGTAGTAGTCTTATTTATAGGCTCACAGTTATAAAACTGCTAAAATACTTGGAGCATAATCTGATTAGGAGTCTGAGTCCTAGATCACATAGTCTTTAATTTTATCTTTCTGATTAGGAGTCTGAGTCCTAGATCACATGGTCTTAAGTCTTATCTTCATAGAATTCAAATTGGGTAGTAGAGTCCAAACTGGATATAACACTCTCTTTAGCTAATGTCATTCTATTAGGTTCCTTATCCCATATTGGATGGGATAAAAGTCTATCTTGATATACTCGAGATATACGTCTTTTTGGAGATAACGAATGGTCTTATAAATTGGGTCTAATCTTGCTGGGCCGACCTGATGGGCTCGGCCCCCGATACTACCTTAGGCCCACATGTCTTTGGTGTTAATTTTATCCCCAACAGTTACCCCCCTAATTCTCTTATTTGAATTTAGAATGTAAGAGAATTAAATACCTCAATTTCTGAATCTGGATCTTCCATAATCTGTATCTGACAATTGCCGCCTCTTTCAAAGTAATTATGACGAATAATGCGTCGAATCTCTGGAAGGATTAGAATTCCTGCTCCTTGTCGATCTAGAATTGCTGTCAGAGTTCTAATCGAGCTCTAGAATTGATGTCAGAGTTCTAATTGGACTCTGATCCTTTATTAGACTTCTAATCTGATATCTTCTTAGACTTCTGATCTGATCCTTCTTCTTATCTGATTGGACCATAAGTCCTATCCTGATTTCCCTGAAGTAGTTGCTAAATGTTTATCTCCTCCTTGGATCGGGTTGAGTGGATCCAACTTGTGATCTGCCATAGTAATAATAGCAACTTCTCATAAATATCTTCTTCATAAATGCCTCCACATAATATTGTCGGTCGGGCCAAAGTTGTGAAGATGATCTTCTACTCTCGGTAGGAGATGAATCGGACTGATGTAGTTGATTTCACCAAGATTGTGGTGACATGCCACTCTGAGATAACACTTTGCGTACGACTTTCCTGAGATCAAGGTTCTGTCTGAAGACTTCTAATCTGAATACCATCTAGGTTGGTCTCACCTGTGAATATCTTTATTTTTGAACTTTGTAATGTTTGAATTCTTTGTTATGGAAAAACTTTCCATGACAAATCAATTCTCACTTATCCTCTAATAACTTGAACAAACAATCGGTTTGCGTAAGTTAACTCCGAGGAGGGTAAGAAAAATCTTTTGTTTCAACCTCTGAGCTAAAGAGGGAAAAATCTTTTGTTTCAACCTCTGAGCTAAAGAGGGAAAAATCTTTTGTTTTGAACTCCGTGACTAGGAGAGAAAAATCTTACTTTGAGTTATCCTCCTTAACTTAAACAAACAATCGGTTTGTGTAAGTTCTGACCGAGGAGGATATGAAAAAATCTTTTAGAAGTGTTGAACTTACTTGGTTATTTTTTGTAGAGGTGATATCCCCGTATGGTTTGTTATAGGGGTTGTCTCCCCGTATCTTTGTTCGAGTTGCTCCTGAGAGATCTTAATTTGAGAGTTTGGTGTAGCTTCGGTGATTTTGCCTTTGTAGAAGCTTTAACTTTGTTGAGCTACCCCCCATAACTTTAGTCCGCGACCGCGGGCTAAGTCGTTCGAGGCGGATAGTCAAGTCCTCTTAGTATCCTGGACGATGGTGTAAAAGAGATCTCGGAGTTCGGAGTGAGTCTCAGGGCTTCAACCTGTAAATACTTGAATTGATGATTTTTTAATAAAGAGGTTTTATCCTCATACCTTCCTGAAGCTTTTCATTCCTGAAACTCTGTCTTTCTAAACCTTTACCTTCCTGTTTGTCTTAATGAGCTACCCCCCCATAACTTTAGTCTGCGACAGCAGGTTAAGTCGTTCGAGGTGGGTAGTCAGGTCGCTGAGCTTTACCTTTCTTTTCGGAAATCTTTGTACCTTTTTAATTTCTTTATCTCTGAACGCTCCAATCTTTTAACGTCTGGAGACCTCCAACCGAGAGGTTTTCTTGTCTTGGTGTCCTTTCCATAACCATTTCGGGTTGTTCGAGGAAAGGACTCGGGCCAATTCTATCTTGGATGTTCTTGTCCTTCCGGAAACCTGCAATCCTGCCGTTGTATCCTTTGTTGGACTAACCGTTAGGTTTTTCTTGCTCTCGGTGTTGGACTAACCGAGAGGCTTTTTCTTTTTCTGCTCTCGGTGTTGGACTAACCGAGAGGCTTTTCCTGCTCTCGGTGTTGGACTAACCGAGAGGCTTTTTCTTTTTCTGCTCTCGGTGTTGGACTAACCGAGAGACTTTTCCTGCTCTCGGTGTTGAATGACCGAGAGACTTTTCCTGCTCTCGGTGTTGAATGACCGAGAGACTTTTCCTGCTCTCGGTGTTGACTGACCGAGAGACTTTTCCTGCTCTCGGTGTTGAATGACCGAGAGACTTTTCCTGCTCTCGGTGTTGACTGACCGAGAGACTTTTCCTGCTCTCGGTGTTGAATGACCGAGAGACTTTTCCTGCTCTCGGTGTTGGCTGACCGAGAGACTTTTCCTGCTCTCGGTGTTGACTGACCGAGAGACTTTTCCTGCTCTCGGTGTTGGATAGACCGAGAGACTTTTCCTGCTCTCGGTGTTGGCTGACCGAGAGGCTTTTCCTGCTCTCGGTGTTGACTGACCGAGAGACTTTTCCTGCTCTCGGTGTTGGATAGACCGAGAGACTTTCCTTGTTTTCTCTGCAAGGTTGTCTCCTTGGCTCTCGGTGTTGGACTGACCGAGAGACTTTCCTTGTTTAATTTGTTGTAGGGGTTGTCTCCCCGTATCTTTTCTGCAAAAAGGGTTAACGAAGCACTGCATATACTAAAAATAGCAGAATGCACAGTAGCACCATATATTCTTTTTATCCGTCGGGATGATTTTGTGATCCTTTCACTCACGACAGGAGTGAAACCTCAACACATGAGTCTATTTTATCAAAATATATATATTTCGGCAAATCGTACAAGTGCATTCATATATATATATTTTCCTGGTTGGTAAAAACCAACATTTATCCATAAATCATGTTTATAAAAGAAGAGTATGAACTTATCTGGTGAATTCGATGAAGATGAACCGTCTTACTTGGAGTTCCTTATCTTGCACGCCACTCGATATGGGGCTCTTTGGGAGAGTTCCTCAAGCTGGACCTTCGGTTCGGATTGATTCCTCGGCATGTGACTGTGCACTTCGGAGGATGGCAAATTTGGAGGGGTCCTCAAAGTGTGCTATTTGGAACTAGGAGCTCGGGCATAGTCTCCTCAGGATAGTACCCTCGGAATAATACTCTCGGTATGTGTCATCTCGGTACATACTTTTCGCCTCGGTAGAATACCCTCGGATCAAACTTCTCGGATTATACTTTCTTCTCGGTATATCACCTCGGATTTAACTTTTCGCCTCGGTAAAACACCTCGGATCTAACTTTTCACCACAATAAATCACCTCGAATCTAACTTTTCACCACAATAAATCATCTCGGATCTAACTTTTATCCTCAATAAATCACCTCGGATTTAACTTTCAACCTCAATAAAACACCTCGGATCTAACTTTCAGCCTCAATAAATCACCTCGGATTTATCTTTCAGCCTCAATAAAACACCTCGGATCTAACTTTCAGCCTCAATAAATCACCTCGGATTTAACTTTCAGCCTCAATAAATCACCTCGGATTTAACTTTCAGCCTCAATAAATCACCTCGGATTTAACTTTTATCCTCAATAAATCACCTCGGATTTAAATTTCAGCCTCAATAAATCACCTCGGATTTAACTTTCAGCCTCAATAAATCACCTCGGATTTAACTTTTATCCTCAATAAATCACCTCGGATTTAAATTTCAGCCTCAATAAATCACCTCGGATTTAACTTTCAGCCTCAATAAATCACCTCGGATTTAACTTTCAGCCTCAATAAATCACCTCGGATTTAACTTTTCACCACAATAAATCATCTCGGATCTAACTTTTATCCTCAATAAATCACCTCGGATTTAACTTTCAGCCTCAATAAAACACATCGGATCTAACTTTCTCGGGGTATACCCTTTTTACAGAAACAGCATAGGCTTGTCTTGGAAAGCCAATTTCAAAAGCTTGATATTGGTTTCTTCAAGTCTCCCTCCTCTTTTTCTTCTAGTCCGACGCTGCCTTTCTCCAAAACCCACAGCTTCAATCCTCGCGCAACGCACTGAACCCCTTTCACTCTCAAAACAAGCTTGGTCATCATGAAGCCACAACTGCATCGGTAAATTGCGGATCTCAAAGTTTCCTAATGATGAGAGGGAACCATATGAATTGTGGGCCTCGGTGGAAAAAATAGAGGCTTCTCGATTCTGTCCGAATTTTGGTAGAACCACCCGCTAGATCGTCTTGGACCCTTTCTGTCAAAGGAGTCCATAACAACTCCCCTCCATTCTTCATTCATACATAACACCGTTTGGGACTCCGACCTCTCACTGGGTGAAGACCCGAAGTGCTTGGGAGTTCATGGGCTTCACACGGCCATTATTGGGACCTCTGGGCCATGAGCTCAATGGAAACCAATTGGGGTTGTGCGTAGGTGGGCCACCATCAATACTTAAATCACCGAAGTTCTACCCCATCGGTGTTCTGACTCAAGATTTCGGCCAAAACATTTTTTTTTTTTTTTTTTTTTTTTTTTTGCACAGCTCCTACGTTTCTCATTGTTTCCTCGATGAACTGGAGCGTCGTGGCCCACGACTCGCGGGTATCTCTGAGCATGGGAATTCTCATCCAGACCTCTCTCGTCTACGTTTTTCCCTCAGCTCTCAGTCTTGGAGTTTCAACAAGAATTGGGAACAAAATAGGTGCCAACTGGCTGGAAAAAGCCAGAATTCCCATGGTCGTCTCCCTAGTTTGAGCCGTCGGATTAGGCCTTGCAGCCATGCTGTGGCAATCTTCTTGAGGTTCGTGACAAAAATAGGAATCGCCGGGCTCATGTTTTATTTTCTCTACAACACGAATTGGATGGTTCAGGTAGACAGGGAAGGCTAATCTTGCTCCTCAATTTGCTCTTACTAAGACCCACAAATTCTTCACGATCGGGATTGGGCTCTTTGTGACAACGCCGCAATTCTTCATCCGCCCCACTGGAATTGATTAGAATGGGTTCTAATTCATAACCCCGAGGATGGAGGATCTGAATTTGACCCGAGATGAGCCGGCGTGGATCTTCCTTTGGAGCTCGAACAACATGCTTTCGATGACCATCTGGGGGGCTGGGGAGACCGGATCTTTGAGACAACGACCCGACCAGCACCTGATCCGAGGTGGAGACATTCTGGGTTTTGTTGAACTCAGAGCCCTGGGTTCTGCACCGCGTTGAAGACTTCGAAATCAAGCAGATTCTGGTTTGCTCTCCGCCAATTTCAACTCCTGTTGGATCTCCCTTTGACGAGGGTTTTGATCTCGTTCCCATCAGCTTCTTCAGAGAAGGAACCAGGAACCGGACCGGGTTGGTTTCACCTTTTTTTTTTTTTTTTTTTTTTTTTGGGACCATGAGTCCACGGCCACATATTGGATGAAGAAGGACATCGAGGCCGCGGTACTTTCTGAAGGGTCCTGGGACTGCCCCGATTGTGCCATTCTGGTCCAATCATCGAGGTGGCTCCATGCTCCAGCAACGCTCAGCGAGTCGTGACTTGATGCTCGGAGTCTCGGACTTTTGGCTCAGGTCAGAGAAGTATCTCATATGAAGTCTCGGGTTTGCTTTCTTGTTTACAGTCAGCTCTATCCTCTCGAGGGTCTCCATCTCGCTGGTCACTAGTCTTTGGCCACGGATTGGGTGAAAGAGATGTGAGCTTTCAAGTTTCTAGATGCCTGGCCTAGATGATTCAGCAACAGGCGGGGATGATCGTGAGGAGCACGAGTCGCTGGATTCTGAGTGGAGTGGAGCGTCGCCATCGCCTGAAAATCTCCAAATCTGTGAAGAAGACTGCCCCCATGTTCGGGTGGAGTCGTCTTGTACGGTGGCCGCAACGGATCCGGTGGTAGCGGCACTGGTCGATGGTCTCGGAGTCAGAGGGGAGGATCTCGAGCTGGACCTTCTCGGTTGTGGGTCCTTCGTCACCTGACTTGGCGTCACCTGTGTGGATCTTAACTTGAACCGAGGTGACTCGGTTTGGATCTTCCTGTCGCCGCTGCCTCGGAGGTTCAAAGGTGGAATCTTTCCTTCACTGCTGCCTCGGAGGTTCACGAAGGTGCTCTCAGGTTCGGAGGGGAGGATCCGGATCGGTTGGGCCCCACTTCTATTCCATATTTTTTTTTCTTTTGTTTTGTTATGCTTATTGGGCCGACTCCCTGCCTCTTGAACCATCTTCTTCTTTTGTTTTTTCTTTTTGGACTGACCTGTTTGGGCCTTCTGAACCAAGCCTGCTAGATCCCAAAATCCCCTTTCTTTTTGACCCATCTTTTCCTTTGTCTTGTTTGGATTTTTCGGAAGTGGGAGATCTGACTTAGAGGAAATATCTGCTTTCATCTCTTGGTCTTTTCTTGTCATCTCTACAGAGAAGGTTAATAAACACATTGCCGATACTATGGACGAGCAACATGCCTTGTTGTCAGCAATTAATTTTGACGCTAAAAAACCAGATCTAGAGATATACTTTTATTGATTCAGAAATCTCTTTCTAATAAGAGGAAAGGCATGGGCTAAGAACTTTTAAAGTTTTACGTGAAATCAAGGCTTGAAAAGTTCAAACCATCACTCCTCTTATAAACCCAATTATTTGTCTTGTAGTGCCAATAAAAAATATTAAAAATCAGCAAGTATTAGAAGAGAAGCATCATTCCAACCAAAACTCATAGTATAGTTGAAAGGCTTCATGTTTTTTAATGAAGCGCTTGTAAACGCACAAGGGCACAATAATTATTGATCTTTGTCTAAAGAGAGTTTCAGATCTGACACTCCAAAATTTCTTATCATTGGATTTCATAATAGCACAGATAGTCATCCACACTATGAATTTCTTTCCACAATTTAACAAATCGAAATGAAAATAAAAGTATGGACTTATCTTGCTTTTCTGACGAAGGCGAGCACTGATTCGATGCCAATTGAATACTGATACGTCATAGTTGAACGTGATCTACTATGTACGACTGTAGATCTATATAGATCTGTCTTGGTCCAGTGATGATCTTTGAAGGAAGAAACCACAGACCAGTTTCAGCCATGATTTATCGCGTAGTCACCGTTGCGGATTTTTTTTATGAGAAACGAATAATCGTTCCCACAGACGGCGCCAAACTGTTGGTACAGTTTCCGGTACGGTGACGTGTTGCCTTGTGATTCGTTGCCTTCCTCGATGTTCGTTCTCCTCGTAATCTGCAAAATAACAAACGGCTCGTCGGGGGTGCCGACCGGACCCCCACTCCGATGCCTAAGTCAGTTCAAACTTATTTTCTGGAGAATATCAGTCATCTCAAGAGTTCAGAGAATCTGTTTTAATACCTGGCGTAGTAGTCTTATTTATAGGCTCACAGTTATAAAACTGCTAAAATACTTGGAGCATAATCTGATTAGGAGTCTGAGTCCTAGATCACATAGTCTTTAATTTTATCTTTCTGATTAGGAGTCTGAGTCCTAGATCACATGGTCTTAAGTCTTATCTTCATAGAATTCAAATTGGGTAGTAGAGTCCAAACTGGATATAACACTCTCTTTAGCTAATGTCATTCTATTAGGTTCCTTATCCCATATTGGATGGGATAAAAGTCTATCTTGATATACTCGAGATATACGTCTTTTTGGAGATAACGAATGGTCTTATAAATTGGGTCTAATCTTGCTGGGCCGACCTGATGGGCTCGGCCCCCGATACTACCTTAGGCCCACATGTCTTTGGTGTTAATTTTATCCCCAACAAGCATCATCCATCCGGACATCCCTCTATGTCTAGAAGCTTTGAACTATTCTTGGTTGCATCCGTTCGAACGTCTTAGAAACATGTCCTGATGCCTTTCAGTGTTCAACAAGCGAAAGGATTTCTTTGCAAACACAGATACAGTAAAACAGTTGCACTTGTCCAGACGATGTAGTGTTCCCCTCTGGATGCTATCCTTTATAAGGCCAGTCGTGCAGAAGATGTTCAACTGTCCGGACACCGGACTCCCTGGTCCGGACACTCAGGCCTTAATATAAAAATAGTGTGCAGCAGAAGTGCAACAGTTCGGACGCTAGGGCAACACCGTTCGGACCCATCCCTATTCAAGAAAGAATTTAAAGCGAATTGGGAAAGCCAGTTGCACAGTTATCCGTTAGGATGCTCTTAGCTACTGTCTGGACGCCGCCTAGGAAAATCGTATCAGACGCAATTTAGATTTTTTTAGCCTATATATAGAGGCCCCTAGGCATGTAATTTGCAAGAATTCGGTAGTGAATTCTGTTAGTATTTTATATTGGCAACAATCTGGTTGACAAAAACACTTTATGTAATGGTTGCGATTTAACAGGATGATCGGTTCTCAAATTCAGAATCTTCATGTATTCAGACAATGTTCAAATCAAAGCATGTGACTGATCACAAGCATCTTGAAGATATTCATGAAGAGTCTTTGCAAATTCCTAGGCAAATCAATCGGTTCCTGTGCAACCGTCCGGACGGGCCTTTCAAGGCGTCCGGAGGCCCCTCAGTGTCTAGAAGCTTCAGCGTTGAGGACGTCCGGTCGTCTGAGCAACACAGTCCAAACGCTAAGTCAAGCTCCTCCAATTTCTACTCGGAGTTGGATTTCATGTTCAGACACGGATTGGGAAACAACAACCGTCTTGACGTAAGGGCAATACTATCCAGACACTTTTCAGTTTTCTAGGAAGATTTCTGCACACGTCTTAGTGTTTTTATCATAACTCTATGCTCAAGTATCGGATTGAGACAAAATTGGTGTCGTTAGAAAGATAAGAAAACATCCTACAACTTGAATGTCTGGATGGCAAATAGAAACATCGGGATGGCTCACCAACTGGACGAAAAGAGAGTAGCGTCCGGATGGCCTCCAGAATTGCGTTGTTTCAAAAGTCAACACTGATTTGGAGTCTCTGCAAGCCGTTCAGACGACATGCCAACACGTCCAGATGATGTCCAGTAGTTCAAAATATTCCAGAGTTCCGTTCGAAAGCAGAAAGGATTTTAGCGAAGACCATCCGGACGTTCGATCAAGCCGTCCAGACGTGAACCTGATAAAGATAGAATTACACTGTTTCTGAAAGGATATCCCAGAAAACTGTCTGGACATGGCTAACTTCCGTCCCGACGCTTGCCAGCTAGAGTATGAATCTCAGCAGATTTTGAGGTCTCTTAAAGCCTATAAATAGGGGGCTCTAGGCTAGTGTTTTGAAAAGAATTTGGTGGTGAACTCAATAGTGCTTTAAGAGGGTGTTTAGGGAGAATCGAAGATCCACTAGCTCTCAAGCCGATGCCAGTGTGTGCTCAAGTGTTCGTGTTAAGTCTATCTTAGGGGTCGGCCCTAGGGTAAAGGAATCCATCGAAAACCCTTTCAGGTGGAAGATCTGGTTGGCAAGCATTCGTGTTGGGTTACACATCAGAGTTAAAGGTATGACTACTGCATAGGATTATGTGAGTACGAGTGTCTTGTAACTAGCTTTGTTTTTGGATAGTGGATTTACTGGGTTTGGCTGCCCCGAAGTGGTTTTTTCTCTTCATAGAGTTTCCACTTCGTAACTAATATCTTGTCTTCTTTAAATTCTGCATTTAAGATATTTGTTTGCACACAAACACACACACTTTGTTTAAATTAGAAGTTAATAAATATTTTCAAATTCCATAGTGCTTACAGAGAATATTTTAGGAGTTATTGTGATGATCCGCTCACTCTCAAGCTGTTGCCAAGTGTTGTTGTTGTGCTGAAACTAAAGTTTATCTTAAGGGTTGGCCCTAAGATAAAGGATTCCATTGAAGACCCCTTCAAGTAGGTGACTTGGTTGGAAGGCGTTCGTGTTGGGTTACACGTCAGAGTTTAAGGTACAACCATTGCATAAGGGTATGTGAGTGCTACTGCTTTGTAACTAGCTTTGTCTTCTGAATAGTGGATATTCTGGGTTTGGCTACCCTGGAGTGGTTTTTCTCTTAATTGATTTTCCACTTCATCAACCCGCAATTTAAATATTTTGTTGCACGCAATCACACGCTTGATAAATTAGAAGTCATCTTTATTTTTCACTATCTACAGGGAAAGTTTTGTGCTTATTGACTCTTAACTCTCAATTATATCTTAGTATATTTTTGAAATGCTATTGAACTACTTTATCAGTTATTTATACATGCGTGTTCTGAAGCTAGCGTTAGGGAAAATATTTTTCTGCAAATTTGCCTCTAGTTTCTGCTTTCCTATGTGAAACATCTGGACAGACCTTCTTTTGTGTCCAGACGCGTATGGCTTTCACATCTGGATGATGTTGTGCTATGTTCAGACGCATGCATTTTTTTCCGAATGTTGTTCTTACAGCAGGCGTTCAGCCAAGTTAGTGCTTTGTCTCGACGAGAACTTTTCTGGTTAAATATTTGCGTTCCTTTTACTTCTTACCTTTAGCACAGCATTGCATTGTTCATTTATTTTTTTTCATGTTGTGTTTTTCTCGTGGTTTTATCCCGAGATTTTGGCATGCTCTACACATCTCTTCTCATTCCCAAGTATTTTCTTTGACTTCTCTTATTCTTTTAAGCTTTGGTCCTTTTAGAATATTGGAATAATCGTTGTTTGGGATGTTGATTTGAGATATTGTGCATGATTATTCTGTATTTGTATTGGATGGATATTGATATATCTGTGTCTTTTGGATTGCTCTATTTTTGCATTCATTTGTGAATCCAATTGACAGCCGTCTTTATACCACATAATTTTTGACCTAACAGGATCTAATATTTTCTTGTGGATAAAGGGAAACCATTGGTGTTTCTGTCTAATCTCGTTAGGAATATGTCATTTTGCGGCTTCCACCATAGTGTCAGACAGAGGGCTCTTTGGAAACTGACTGGTGTTGAAGTCGTACATTCTGAAAATAAAAATTGACTTCTTAAATAAATAGCAAGTGTGTGCACAAAGTGTCAACAAAAATAAGCACAGCGGAAAGTAAATGACACAGAGATTTTTGTTGACGAAGCGGAAACTCAACTAAGAGAAAAACCACTCCAGGGCAGCCAAACCTAGGAATTCCACTATTCAAAAGACGAAGCTAGATACAAGATAGTAACACTCACATGTACCGATGCAGTGGTCGTACCTTGCTCTCTGACGTGTAACCCAAAACGAACGCTTCCCAACCAGGTCTCCTACTTGAAGAGGTCTTCAATGGAATCCTTACCTTAGAGCCGACCTCTAAGATAGACTTCAGTTGTAGCGTAGCAACAATACACTTGCAATGGCTTCAGAGAAAAATCACGTCTCTGAGCAGTTGTGGAATTCAATACCGAATTCTTGCAGTTCTCAATGCCCAGGGGCCTCTATTTATAGGTTTGGGGTTCAAATGAGCGTCAGGCAAAATATACCTAGGAGCCGTTCTGACGGTGGACATGGGCCGTCCGGACGGACAACTGTGCGACAAGATTTTCCAAAAATTTCATGGGGAAATCTTTCCTGTTTAAGAGCCTCGTCTGAACGGTATAGTACATCGTCCGGACGATCACACGTCCGCTGCAAGTAATTTTGTTAGAAGGCTTCAAGCGTCCGAACCATGGGGATGAGCGTCCGGACGGCTGAACTTCAACACGCAATTTCCATATCTGATGTGCGTGCGTCCGGACCATGATAGGCAGTCGTTCGGACGGTTGAAGTCGAATCGGCAATTTCCTTCTTTGATGAACGCGCATCCGGACCACAGCTGTCAGACGTCCAGACGGTGATATTTGAATTGCGATTCTTGCCTTAAGGAGACGCGCATTCGAACGGGATACCACATCGTCCGGACGGTTGATCGATCTTCCCTTTATTGGAACTTGGAAAGAATCTGAGACAGTTCGAGTACTGAGAGGCGTTCAGACGTACTGCTGAAATGTTCGGATGGATGCAAGCTGGATAGAACCTTCCCGACACAGTGGAGGGTTCGGACGGAGAGACACGTCGTCTGGAAGAATGATGCTTGGTCCGTCTGGAGTCCGGAAGGTATGGCACGTCGTCCGGACGGATGGAACAGTGACAGATGGGCGTCCGGACGGCTAACAGGGAACTGAAAATCTTCTGACTCTGAAGCACTTCTAAATAGTAGAATCCTTGTGAAGCATCTTTACACACAAGTGATTTTGTCCAAAACACAGAATGAGGCCAAAATACTAACAAACTCCCCCTTTGGCCATTATGGGAGAAAAATCACTTGACCGGTTTGGAAATACATTCCCGGTCCAGAAATAAAAATTACTCCCCCTTTTTGTCACAAAGGGACAAAGGGTAAAACAGAGTAATAAAAACCAACTGTCATAAAAATTACTCCCTCTAACGGTCTCAGAAGGACCCAGGAAACAGAGTAATATAAGTTTAAGTGTTTAAACAAATTAACATAAAATAACAAGAAGTCTCAAAATAACACAAAAAGAGACAATAAAAACAGAGGGAAATCAAACATCCTCTGGCAAGGGTAGAGTCCAATCTGCATCATCCTCATCATCACTGCTGATAGGATGATGAAACTTCAGGCACTCCTAAAGGTCCAGCTGGTTCTGCTCTACACGTAGGTTGATGGAGTGCACTTCTAGCTGCATAGAAGTGATGGACTGCTGTATGGAGGACATGGACACCTGCATATTGCTCATCCCCCCCTGAATGGCAGCAACGGCCTCCATGATCTGGGAATAGTTGACCTCCAGCTCAGAGGGCGGGATAGTCTGGGAGGAGGAAGCCATCTCTGGAAATCCAACAGGCATGGCAGCAACTACGGGCACCTCATAATCAGAGTCATCCCTTCGCAGCTGCGCATTGGACTTCATCAGTGTTTGCTTGCTGATGGGCTGCTAGATCTTCATCTTTGGTTCACCAATGACATCGACTCCTGACTGAAGAATAATCTGAGTGATCAGGCAGCCAAACGGGAGACCGGCATTTCCCTCATCACGGCCCTCCGTCATAACACCTAGGATGTGCTTGCACAGGCAGAAGGGCAAGCGGAGGTGGACTGCATAGATGAACTGGGCCCGTTTTAGGATCAGATCACAACGCCGAACAACAGGCCAGATGTTCTGCTGAATGATCTTGGCCAGCATGCGGTGGGAGGGAGACAAGGTGCCAATCCTGATGGAGGTAGAGCGCTCCTCGCCGTGGGGAATGGCATGGAAGAATTCCCTGAGATCATCCAGAGAACGAGGAAGCACCACTTTATTGTATGGGCTGGCTGAAATCTCGAGCACTGGGACTCAGATGATGTGGCTGATGACCTGGGGATCAACAGTGATGATGTGGCCTGCCACGGAGGACTGAAGCACCACTCCACGATCATCGTTCTGCACCACTTCCAAGTTGGTGTAGAAAAGCTTCACCAGTCTGGTGTACACCACACATGCAAAATTATGGAGATATCCCCAATTGTACGTCTAGATAATGTCAAGAATGTTGTCCAGTGGTGGCACCATAATATCGGATCGAATAACGTTCCGCTCAGCAATGACAGTGCGGTCCATAATTTTGACCTGGATTGCAGCTCTATCTTCCATAGTCCTCTGACGGACCCTGCGAGGTGGACTACCGGTTGACATGATTCTGCACAGGAAACCAACAAGATTTGCAGCAAAAATCCAAAATAATATTCTTGTTAGATTATGAAAAATATGGGGCAGAATAACAGCAGTAAAAAGGACTTTTGCAAAAATATAAGCAAAGTGTATCACAATATTAGTCCAAAAAAATCATCACAAGTACTCCCAAAAAAAATAGATATGCATCACATAATTCCAAAATTAAAAAGAGAGAGAGGCAAGAAAAATACATGGAATGGAGTGAGAATGCACAAAAGACAAGGATGAAATTACTCCAATAACTCCAAAAACACTCACTTACAAAATGCCAAAAAGAGGAGATTGTGTGGGGTATGGAGAAGAAAATGCGGTCAACTAAGGTATATATAGCCTCTGTGGGGTCCCCGTCCGGACGGAGCATTTACGTCGTCCAGACGCGCGCTGCATTGGGAACATGCAGACAGGTCGCGCTCGTCCGGACGGTTTTACTAACCGTCCGCCCGGTGGTTGCCGCGAGCGTCTGGACTCAAACAGGTCCCGTTTAAACTCATGGGCTCCATTCCTATCCGGACTCCAAAAGAGTACCGTCCAGACTACTAATCCATCCGGGCATCAATAGAGACCATCCAGATGCTTCACACTGAAATAATAGAAAAATTGAGAAAATTTCACAGAAATCAAATTTTTCAAAGTCAGTTTCAGAACACGCATGTATAAACCACTGATAACACATTTAGAGAGCATCTCAATACTAAGTAGAGATATAAAAGAGAGTTGAGAAATCAATTGGCACAAATAAGTTCTTGCAAATGCAAAATTTAACTAGTCACCTCAACTCATGCAATTCGTGTGTGTGTGAAGACAGAAACCATTAAGGTAAGACTTTTGATGACATGACAGAGAGTAACTAGATTTTCTAGACAAGAGAGAAAATAACTGGAAGATAAGCCAAAAGTCAAACCTTATTACTTACTAAGGCCTAGCCACCCTCATCTGATACACTCCCCCTGAGATGCAGCACCTAAAAGAATTACTTGTACCATGAAGGACAACATAATGGTTTACTTGCACGTAGAGGGCAAGGCATACAGCAAATGTAGCTCATAAGCAGTGAATATATACTCAAAAACACAGAAATCACATGATTAACTGCTTGTTTCTTACGGTGCTGCAATACTAACGGGAATGCCAGAGTTTATAAGTGCTAGGTTCAACTAGCATGTGGTCAATTTGGTCATCTTATCAAAAACATCTTCTCTTATCCAGAATTTCTAGAAACAAAAAGTTAGAGAAGGAAAGATGTACCTTATAGGGGAGCTGTGGATAGTGCACATTTTTCATCGCATAAGAAAAGAAGCTATCCAATTTTTGCATATACAGGAAAAACACTTGGCAAATTATAGTTAGAAACTCTCAATTATATCTAAACATAATAAATTAATACCCAAATAATTGAGATATCAAGAGAAAATACATGCAATGATCTGATAAGCCAAGGAAAAAATTATCCTATAAATTCTTCCCAATTTTTTTTTTATTATTATTAAAAAAAAAAACATGCAATATGGAAAAAAAACATCATATGCAAAGGCAAGATCAAACCTGTGTTCGCTCAATGATGCCACTACAGAAAAATAGTCGCTCGACCTACTTTTTCTGTCTTCCCTAAAAAAATACCTGCATAGTTCTTTCAAGAAACATAGGGGCAAACACAACTGGTTCCTAGATTGCATATAACAATATGTCAAGTAAAATGACCAATCAAACCTGATGCCATAGGATTAGGAACTGAACCCTAGGCATGAACACCCGAAACTGCTAGGTGCGTCTGTACCCTCTCATGGGGTAGCTGTCCTTCTCGACCCAAGCCTGCCTTCCAGTGGGTGGTTGCTGGCAGGACTGCATCATCCACTCCATCATGTTCTGCATCCAGATAGGAGGCTCACTGGAGTATTGCTCTTCTTTCATTTTCTGAGGCCTTCTAAACTGCTTGGGTTTGCTCTTGTAGGTGCCACTGTGATTGGCTGGTGCAAGCCGCTGCTGAGGCCACTGATGCTGAGGAGCATGAGACCAAGGGGCTTGATACTGATACCTTGGTGCCTGATGCCATGGAGTCCGATGCTGAGCCGTAGGTCTAGTGCCATAATGAGCTTGTCTGGGCACTGCTTTCTTGGCTTTGGCCTTTTGTGCTTTCAGGAGAGAGCACTAAGGACGAACATGCCCACTTAAGCCGCAGTGGTGGCATATAGGAGGTCTTCTGATGGAATGAGGCTCCTGAGTGCCTGGAACATCATCTTTGACCTTGTATTTCCCTTTATCTTCAATAGTGGGAGAAGGCTCTGAGACTGTAGGCTTCACAAACACAATCTTTGAGGAAGAGGGAGCATCAGAAGAGGGAGCTACATACCCGAGACCAGTCTTGTCAGTTGGGCCCTTCTGAATGGACAGCATACAAGTCAGCTTCTCATCACTAACTCTTTCTAGCTGGAGCTGCGTCTCTAGTAGCTTTTCCTCGAGCTCTTGTACTTTGAGCAGCAATGAACTCTTCTCGTTCTACAAACTGTTCAGATCATTCAGGTGTTACTTTCGGCCTTCCCTCAGCTTCTCATACTCTATATAAAGTGTCTTGTAGGCCTCCTTGAGCTCTTCCTCATTATCGCTATGCTCCGAGTAATACGAGTCTTCTTCTTCAACATGTGGGGCTACAATGGCCAGAAATTTTTCAGACTCTGGAGCTTTTTCTTCTGACTCATCACTGAGAGTCACATTGTATACTTTCCCCTTGCCCTTTCTAAGATTCCCGCAATCGGTCCGGATATGCCCAAAGTCTGAGCATTCAAAACATCGGGGTCCTCTGGGGTTTTTCTTACCTTATTCCTCAGGTTCAGCTTCTCTGGGAGATTTCTTTACTCTTTCAGAAAACTTCTTTTTGAACCGATCATCTTTCATCAGTCTTCTAAAATTTTTGGCTAACATAGCCACAACCTTTTCTACATCCTCAAAGTCATCTTCAGATGATGCTTCTACCTTCTTCTTGGAAGCCTTTAGAGCAATGGTCTTCAACTTCTTGACCGGGGGCAGAGACAGCTCATATGTTTGAAGAGATCCCACCAGCTCTTCAATCTTCATCTCCTCAAGATCCGTGCTTTCTTCAATGGTGGTCACCTTGATTTTGAAACGCTCATGCAAAGATCTTAGAATCTTTTTGGATGAGTTTTACATCCGAGACAGGTTTCCCAAGACTCACCATGGAGTTCCTCAGGTCCTCATCTTGGAGTAAAACTCTCAAAAGGTCTCTTCTTCCAACATCTTAATTTCTTCAAATCTTGAAACCAACATTTGAAGTTTGGCAGATTTAACAAGTTTCGTGCATTCATATGTTGTTTCCAAGATTTACCATGCTTCTTTGGCAGATTCGCAGTTTGAAATTTTGGCGAATTCAGAAGGAGAAAGTGCTTGGCATAGAGCATGGAGGGCTTTATCATTGGAAAGTCGGGCATTTTTCAGAGGGACTGTCTCGAGTGTTGTATCCTCTGGTTTAGTCCAACCAGTTTCAACAATATTCCAATAGTCAATAGATTTTAAAAAGAATCGCATCCGAGCTTTCCAATAGCCATAGTCCGTACTATCGAAGGTAGGAACAGAATTAAGAGTTTGAGACATAGTAGCAAATAGAAGTCAAAAGTAAATGACACTCAAGAATTTAATCTTCTCAGAGTGTACCAAGCTCTGATACCAATTGAAAATTGAAATTGACTTCTTAAATAAATAGCAAGTGTGTGCACAAAGTGTCAACAAAAATAAGCACAGCGGAAAGAAAATGACACAGAGATTTTTGTTGACGAAGTGGAAACTCAACTAAGAGAAAAACCACTCCAGGGCAGCCAAACCCAGGAATTCCACTATTCAGAAGACAAAGCTAGATACAAGATAGTAACACTCACATGTACCGATGCAGTGGTCATACCTTGCTCTTTGACGTGTAATCCAACACGAACGCTTCCCAACCAGGTCTCCTACCTGAAGGGGTCTTCAATGGAATCCTTACCTTAGAGCCAACCTCTAAGATAGACTTCAATTGTAGCACAGCAACAATACACTTGCAATGGCTTCAGAGGAAAAATCACGTCTCTGAGCAGTTGTGGAATTCAATACCGAATTCTTACAATTCTCAATGCCCAGGGGCCTTTATTTATAGGCTGGGGGCTCAAATGAGCGTAAGGCAAAATATACCTGGGAGCCATCCGGACGGTGGACATGGGCCGTCCAGACGGACAACTGTGCGACAAGATTTTTTGAAAATTTCACGGGGAAATCTTTCCTGTTTAAGAGCCTCGTCCGGACGGTCGCACGTCCGCTGCAAATAATTTCCTTATAAGGCCTCGAGCGTCCGGACCATGGGGGATTAGCGTCCAGACGGCTAAACTTCAACACGCAATTTCCATTTCTGATGTGCGTGCGTACGGACCATGACAGGCAGTCGTCCGGACGGTTGAAGTCGAATTGGCAATTTCCTTCTTTGATGAATGCGAGTCTGGACCACAGCTGTCAGACGTCTGGACGGTGATATTTGAATTACGATTCTTACCTTAAGGAGACGCGAGCCCGGATGGGATACCTCATCGTCCGGACGGTTAATCGATCTTCCCTTTATTGGAACTTGGAAAGAATCTGAGACTGTTCGAGTACTGAGAGGCGTTTGGGGGCGCTGCTGAAACGTCTGGACGGATGGAAGCTGGATAGGACCTTGTCGACACAGTGGAGGGTCCAGACGGAGAGACACGTCGTCCAGACGGATGATGCTTTGCCTATCTGGAGTCCGGACGGTATGCAACATCTTTCGAACGGATGGAACAGTGACAGATGGGCTTCCGGACGGGATGGCTCGATCGTCCGGACTGCTGACAAGGAACTGAAAATCTTCTGACTCTAAAGCACTTCTGAATAGTAGAATCCCTGTGAAGCATCTTTACACACAAGAGATTTTGTCCAAAATACTAACACGTTCAAAATTCCAGTCTCAGATTTCAAATGAACTCATTCCCCCCGCTCATACTGAGTCTTCTGTAACTTCTTCCTTTAGATCTGCACTAGCTAGAGATTTAGTGGTGAATCTTCTTTATCGTTTGTAGACCACTTGTTTAGAGGATTTTATTCTGCGGATGATCAGTTTCAGGCTAGAAGACTCAAGTGACTAAATATTTTCAGTCTATGGTTTACCGGCTTCAGGAGCAAGAAGCCGAAGTGGCTCAAATTCAGGAGATGTGATATCTTGAGGTTTTGGTTTTCTCTTATGTTAATTTGAGCTTTTGATGAGACACTTTACTATTATTCCTGTTGTTTTGAATTTTAGTAACTGTGGATTTTCTCAAATACTATGTTTACCCTTTGTCCTTTTGAGACAAAAAGGGGGAGTATTTTTTATTTTTGGATCCGAAATGTATTTCTAACCTGGTCAAGTGTTTTTTGTCCCAGAATAGCCAAAGGGGGGTTTGTTAGTATTTTATATTGGCAACATTCTGGTTAACAAAAACACTTTATGTAATGGTTGCTTTTTAACAGGATTTTGGTTCTTTACAAAGTCTTCAAGTAATATGGACAGCGTCTCATTTCATGCTTTGTGTCTGATCACAGGTTTCTAGAAGACGTCCATGAAGATTCCATGCAATTGTAACACCCTACCTTTTACAAAAAGGCGTTAAGATTTGGCAGCGGAATATAAATAAATCCAACAGACTTTGAATTAAATAACACATCAGAGCTTCTAACTGAAATACTTCGAAATGGATTAAAGAGTGTAATTAACTAATTACACAGAAATTAGTGCTTGTGCCACATACAACACATATAATATACAACTAACATATTTCTAGTACCATTATTACAAACCAATAGAAATATAAATAGAGAACCATGACATAGTAGTCCACAAAAAAGGGAGGCAACCTAACCTCAAACACTGTCATCACGATCCACCTAAGGGTCTAGTTAATCATGATACTCCTCCTTCTTACACCTATATTATAAATAATACAGAGAGAAACAGTAATACAAAAATACCTAAGTGAGTACGCTATTTCCAATAATATAATGAATGCTAATTTATTTAAAGATCTTAGAATCTTTTTGATGAGTTTTACATCAGAAACCCTCTTCCCGAGACTCACCATCGAGTTTCTCAAGTCGTTGATCCTGGTGAAAAACTCACCAAATGTCTCATTATCCAACATCTTAATTTCTTCAAATCTAGAAATCAACATCTAAAGCTTGGTAGATTTAACAAGTTTGGTGCCCTCATATTTTGTTTCTAAGATTTGCCATGTGTCTTTAGCAGATTCACAATTTGAAATTCTTGAGAATTTAGATGGAGAAAGCGTTTGACATAGAGCATGGAGGGCTTTATCATTGGAAAGTCGTGCTTTGTTTTGAACAATAGATAGTTTGGCAGTTGTATCCTCTCGATTAGTCCAACCAATTTCCACAATTTGCCTAACATCAATAAATTTTAAAAAGAAGCATATACGAGCTTTCCAATACCCATAATTCGAGCCATCAAAGGCAGGAATAGAATTATGAGATTGAGACATTATGAAAAAAAATAGAAGTCAAAAAGATCATACTTGTTAGGTTGTGATTGGCCTCATTCTGTGTTTGAACAAAATCACTTGTTTGTAAAGATGCTTTTTAACAGGGATTCCAATATTCAGAAGTGTTTCAGATGTTTTTGCACTGTTTTCAAGACAGAAGATTTCAGAGTCCCTGTCAACCGTCCGGACGACGTATCATCCCATCTGGATGCCCATCTATCCACTATTCCATCCATCTAAAGTCGTGCCATACCGTCCGGACGCCCGACAGACCAAGCATCATCTATCCGGATGACGTGCTTTCTCGTCCAGACCTTCACAATTTCGAGAAGCTACTGTTCCAGCTTGATTCCGTCCGGACGTTTCAGCAGCCCGTCCGAACACCTCTCAGTAATCGATCAGCTTCAGATTCTTTCCAAGTTCAATTTAAGGGAAGATTTCTTCAACCGTCCGAACGACGTGGATTCCCGTCGGGACGCGCTCTTATATAAGGCAAGAATCGCAATTCAAATATCACCGTCCGGACGTCAGTCAGCCTTGGTCCGGACGCGCGTTCATCAGTTAAGGAAATTGCCAATTCGACTTCAACCGTCCGAACAACTGCCTATCATGGTCCGGACGCGCGCATAGCAGATATGGAAATTGTGTGTTGAAGGTCAGCCGTCCGGACGCTCATCCCTCATGGTCCAGACGCGCGAAGCCTTATAAGGAAATTACTTAAAGCGGACGTGCGACCGTCCGGACGACGTTGTCTCACCATCCAGACGCGGCTTTTAAACAGGAAAGATTTCTCAGCAAAATTTTTGGAAAAATCTGTCGCACAGTTGTCTATCCAGACGGCCCATGTCCACCGTCCGGACGACACCCACATATATCATTGCAGTCGCCCATTCTATACCTCAGCCTATAAATAGGGGCCCCTGGGCATTAAGAACTGCAAGAATTCGGTATTGAATTCTACAAGTGCTAAGAGAAGTTATTTTGAGAGATCGTTGAGCTGATTAAGTTTCCTCTGAAGCCATTGCAAGTGTGATGTTGCTGCGCTACAACTGAAGTCTATCTTAGGGGTTAGCCCTAAGGGAAAGGATTCCATTGAAGACCCCTTCAGGTAGGAGACCTGGTTGGGAAGCATTTGTGTTGGGTTACACGTTAGAGAGTAAGGTACGACCACTGCATCAAGGGTATGTGAGTGTTACTGCTTTGTATCTAGCTTTGTCTTCTGAATAGTGGATATCCTGGGTTTGGCTGCCTCGGAGTGGTTTTTCTCTTAATTGAGTTTCCACTTCGTCAACAAAAATCTTTGTGTCTTTTATTTTCTGCATTGTTATTTTTTGTTGTACACTATTGCACAATACTCAAGAAATAAATCTTAACATAGTGTACCAAGCTCTGATACCAATTGAAAAATAAAATTGACTTCTAAATTACCGAGTGTGTGTAATAGCGTGCAATAAAATGTCAAAGTGCGGAATTTAAAGGGACAGATATTTTGTTGACGAAGTGGAAACTCAATTAAGAGAAAAACCACTCCGGGGCACCCAAACCCTAGAATTTACACTATTCAGAAGTCAAAGCTAGTACATAGAAAGTTAACACTCACATACCTCGATGCAACAATCGTTCCTATTACTGTGACACGAAACCCATCATGAACGCTTCTCAACCAAGTCTCCTACTTGAAGGGATCTTCAATGGAATCTTTTAACTTAGGACCAGCCACTAAGATAGACTTCACATGAACAGTTGAGCACACACTAGCAATGGCTAGAGAGTTAGCAGATCTTCGATTCTCCCTAAACATCCTCTAAGCTACAAGGAATTCACTACAAAATTCTATACAGAATATATGCCTAGAGCCCTTTTTATATAGGCCTTACAAATCCTATTTCAACACTAATTAAGAGTCCTACACCAACACAGATTCGGACTCTAGGCGCATGTCCAGATGTTTCTCTTGGCTCTATAGATAGTCAAGTTGTAGCATTTTTTTTTTGCTTTCCAATGACACCAATTTCTTCCCAATCTGATATTTGAGTAGAAAGTTATGATCAAAATACTGGAGAGCATCCAGACGGCTTGATTGAGCATCCGGGCGGTCAACTGCAAGGGCCTTTCCAAAATAGCGCTGAAAGCTTCCATAACAAGGCCGTGTCCGAACGGTGTTGCCATATCATTCGGACAGTTGCACTTCTGCTACATGTAATTACCATAATAAGGACCCACGTCCGGAAGATGTAGCCCTGCTGTCCGGACAGATGTAGCTGATCCCATATACGTGTCTGAGAAGGAAATCCAATGTCTCCTAGAACTCTGACTGGCATTCGGACGGTATTGCCACGTCATCTGAATGGATGCACTTGAATGCTAGAATCTTCTAGAACTCTATAGAGCGTCCGAACGAGTTACCATGTCGTCCAGACGATTGCAACCTTGAACTGTTCGAAGCTTCTAGACACTAAAGGGGTCCGGACGGTATTACCACCTCGTTCGGATGTAAGTTGTTGACTGATGAGCGTGTAGATGCTTAGAACAAGTCGTCCGGACGAGAACTTGGAAACTGATATTTTTGACTTGAAAACTGCATAGAATCTTCCTTGAACATTATTCTAAAATGAAGACTCGGAAATAACTGGCATCCTTGATAATAACAGCAACATTACATAGTAGTGATTTTGTTAACATAATGAAACCAATACAAAATACTAATAAACTCAACCTATTCATACAATTGCGGTCACTCTCACTACCTTTTTAGTTGTAGCCCCCTACTTGCTCATTCACAATTACTACCACAAGAAAGTCGCCCCTATCTCTAAGGGAACTTATGCACTCCACCACTTTCTTATGTTATAGGATCCCGAAGACTTAATTAAGATGCCAACCCTAGTCAGTAAGCTCTCAATTTTGACTCTCTCCTTTCTGGATAGCCACATTCAGCAACAGTCTACACCACTTTGTAGGAAACCTGTGTTTGGATTCGTGTAGTCAGTCTCATCGGTCGGTGGATGAAAGGGGGGGTGTTTCAATTAGCTGCACAGCCATATATATCGAACCTATTCGGCTGCGTTCCAGAGCAAAAATAACCGGCACCCTCGAGGGGGAACTCAAGCCTGTACCTTTCGAATTGAGAGAATACAGCTATTAACCATTATTGTTATCGCCCCTATTCATCCAAGACACCTGTTATTCCTTTTGTTCAATTAAAGAAAAATATTCTTCCTGCTTAATGAATTGAACTAGAGTTGGACTAGTTGTATGGGGGGGGGGGGGGGTACTCTTATTCTATTCAAATTGGGACTCTGATACAAAAATGGCAGTGACGAGAGCGCCTGATAGATGGATTCCACAAACTTTTTTCTCGGTCATTGATGAGTGCCAAATATTGTGTATTTGGATCCCCTTAATTTGCATTTGTTAAACCTTTAGCTTTGTTGTTTTTTGATATTTTTTGGTTAGTTTTGGTGTTTTAGTGTTTTGCATATCATTGAGAGAAAATGGTCATCTTTTTGTGAAATTGCAAAGAAACAGAAAAATAAGTGATTAAAGCCATTCGAAAAAAGAAAAGAAAAACACGTGGAGCAGCACAAGTTTGAGTGGAATATATATAAATATATTGTGAACTGGCAGCTCACTACAGCAAGTTTTAAGGCCCCGATACCTTTAGGAATGATAGCATATATGTTAATCTTTCCTCTTGTAAGACACGTGGTGTGGAGGCGCCAAGGAGAGAGTTTCTTTTTTTTCTTTTTTTCTTTTTTTGTCTTAACCTAATGCACTTGGGTGAGAATTGGTTTTTTAAAAAAGAACCTAGAAACAAGCGTGAGTTAAAAGAATAGCAAAACACATGGGTGTGGAGGCGCCATACATGCAGATATGGAAAGAATTTTTTGACCTAGACACACATTTTGTTGAGAAGTGAGGCACCGAAACTATATATGTGGAGGCGTGAAAACTTAAAAGGGTTGAAAATATATATATTTTTGGAGGAGTGAAGTGGCACTCGGGAGAACCGAACAAAACAGGAGGCACAATTTTCTTCAAGCATGCTTCTCAGAATTGGAATGCAGCACGAAACGTGTAAGACGTAGGGAGAGGTGCAGTGTTTGAGTGGCAATTTTGTTCCCATACGTTTTCTTTTACAGCCGCACCAAGAGTAGGTCTTGTTCTTGCATGCGTTTTTTCATTTTTGTTTTGTAAGACATTTATTTTTTTAATGTTTTTTATTAAACTTTGTATGTTGAATTTAGTCATGAGAGGCTAAATCTTCAACTAAAGTTGAAGATGAAACCTTGCCATTAATAACTCTTTCATTCTTGTTATTTTATTTTATACAATTCCGATATTTCTCATAATATTGTTCAAGCCCAATATTCAATTAATTGATTTATGTCTTTTGATTGAATGATTATTTATTAAAAGTTGGATATTCAATGTGTTTCAACCGATGGATACATCAAATAATTTGATTGAAAGAGGATATCCATTGTGATTTGTTTGTCAAAACGGATACATTGGATGATTTAATTTCAATTGAATATTCGTTGTGATTTGTTATTCAGTTGGATTCATTGAATGATTTAATATAATTTTTAAGGAACTTTGAACAATGAATAAGGCTTATTTGTATATCGGGTGTATGAGTAAAATAAAAGAATGTGGTGTTTGGTTGGGCGAGGTGGATTCTGAAGACCTTAGTGTTTTTTATCTATTGTTTTTAATTCAGATTTATTTAGTTTATTATTTTGCATAAGAAAAATCCCAAAAATTTGGAACTAGGTTAAAATACGACTAGTTTAAATAGAGATTAATTTTCGCAACACAATTCTTTGTGGATTCGACCTCACACTTGCACACACTATATTGCAAACGATTCGTACGCTTGCGAGTACTTTAAAACTCACAACAAGTTTTTGGCGCCGTTGCCGAGGAATTGTTTTGTTTGAGGAAATTGATTTTCGTTTAAATAGATTTTATTTTTCTACTAGTTTAGGTAGATTTGTGTTTTATTTTTTATTTATTTTTTTCTTCTTGCAATTGTTGTTTCTTTTTATTTTTATTTGTTTTTGCTTTTTTGTCCAATAAAAAAAAATTGCATTTTCTTTTGGTTTATTTTTGTTAATATTTTGTTTCTGTTTTTACATTATCTTTTGTTTGTTTTTTTTTTTTTTTTTTGAATATTTTTATTTTCGTTAGTTAGTTTATTTTAGAACTTTGTGTTTGGTGTATGCTTGGTCAAAGATCCCTAAACTTAGAGTTGATACCTTTAGATCTCGAATTAGAAAGGAATCTTAGGAGAAAGCGTAGAGCACCTATTGAGAGAGTCTGTTGAGATGGGAGATAACGTGAATGTGGAGCAGCCTAGGGTAGAGAATGAACAACCAAGAGCTGAAAACGTGGATTATATTAGATTACTTAGGGATTTGTTCACACCAGTTGCAACAAACTCTCCTTCGTGTATAGTATTGCCACCTACCAATGCTACCCACTTTGATTTAAAGCCTCATGTCATCCAACTCCTACCCTCATTTCATGGCTTAGATCATGAAAATCCTTATAGCCATGTGAAGAAGTTCAAGGATATCTGTGCCACATTCAAGTTTCAACACTTTTCTGAGGAGTCAATTCAACTTAGACTATTTCCTTTCTCTCTTCACGATAGAGCCAAGGCATGGTTGGATTCAAACATGCCCAGGTCTATTACATCTTGGAAAAACCTGTTGAATAAGTTCTATAACAAGTTTTTTGCAATGTCCAAAGTGAATGAGTACAGAAAGGAGATAAGTTCTTTTACTCAGGAGGAGTATGAAAAATTTTCAAAAGGTTAGGAGGGATTTCAGGAGTTGTTGATAAGATGCCCTCCATGTGGATATAGGAAATGGAGACTTGTTCAATTTTTCTATCAAGGATTAACTCAATCCAACCGAAGTATGATCGAGTCAATGAATGGGAGAGCATTCTTGAGTTTGACAGGGGATGAAGCTTACAGGACTTTGGATAAGTGTTGTGAGTTTTAAAATACTCACAAGGTACTAAGGTTTTAGAATCGACACCCACCAAATCATCGCAACAAATTCTCTTGTTCATCAATATTGAAAATTGAAATTGACTTCTAAAAATAAAGTGTGTGCACAAGTGTCAACAAAAATTAAGCACAGTGGAAATTAAAAGACACACAGATTTTTGTTGACGAAGTGGAAACTCAATTAAGAGAAAACCACTCCGAGGCAGCCAAACCCAGGAATTCCACTATTCAGAAGACGAAGCTAGATACAAGATAGTAACACTCACATGTACCGATGCAGTGGTCGTACCTTGCTCTCTGACGTGTAACCCAACATGAACGCTTCCCAACTAGGTCTCTTACTTGAAGGGGTCTTCAATGGAATCCTTTACCTTAGGGCCAACCCCAAAGATAGACTTCAAATGTAGCACAGCACACTTGTAACGGCTTTAGAGGGATCTTGAACTTCTCTGAGCTCTTGTGGAATTCAATAATAAATTCTTGCAGTTCTCAATGCCCAGGGAACTCTATTTATAGGCTGAGGTGCAGAATGGGCGACTGTTGTAATATGTACGGACGCCGTCAGGACGGACAACTGTGAGACAGGATTTTTCGAAAATTTCGCTGAAAATCTTTCCTATTTAAGAGCCACGTCTGGACGGTGAGACACTGACGTCCGGACGGTCGCACGTCCGCTGCAAGTAATTTCCATATAAGGCTTTGAGCATTCGGACAAAGGGGGATGAACGTCCGAACGGCAATTATTCAACACGCAATTTCCATATCTGCTATACGTGCGTCCGGCCCATGAGAGGCAGACGTCCGGACGATTGAAGTTGAATCGGTAATTTCCTTAACTGATGAGCGCTCGTCCAGACCAAGGCCGACTGTCGTTCGGACGTCGATATTTGAATTACGATTCTTGCCTTATGCATGAGCGCGTACGGACGGGAAACCACATTGTCCGGACGGTGATATCAATCTTCCCATATTCTAAACTTGGAAAGAATCTGAAGCTGATCAATCACTAATGGACGTCCGGACGGGCTGCTGAGATGTCCAGACGTATGGAAGCTGGACAGAAGCTTCTCGATACAGTGAAGGGTCCGAACGGAAAAAAAGACGTCGTCCAGATAGATGATACTGGTCTATCTGGCGTCCGGATGGGATGATACGTCGTCCGGATGGATGGAACAGTAGACAGATGGGCGTCCGGACGGGATAACACGTCGTCCCAACGGCTGACAAGGAATCTGAAATCTTCTATCTTTTTCGCAGTGCAAAGTCTTCTGAAAATGCTCTGATAAGTGGAATCCTTGTTTACAGCATCTTTACACATAAGTGATTTTGTCCAAACACAAAATGAGGCAAAAATACTAACAAACTCCCCCTTTGGGCATTCTGGGACAAAAATCACTTGACCGGTTTGAAAATACATTCCCGGTCCAAAAATAAAAATTACTCCCCATTTTTGTCACAAAGGGAAAAAGGGTAAAATAGAGTAATGAGAAAAACCACACAACAATTAATCCCCTTCAAAGTCTCAAAAGTACAAGGGTAAATAGAGTAATAATATCCACAAACAAAAAACTTTCTAAAATCCAAAAAATTGGAAAATAGAGAAAAGTCTGCAAGAGGCTCAAAAGAGAAGAACAGAAATCCTCCAAGTACCAAATCCTGCTGATCCACTGAAAACAAGTAACGGAGAGAAATCCATAAAAGCTGGATTTATACTACTTCGGCTTCTAGCTCAGGAAGTCGGGAACCACGAACTGAAAATCCTTCAATCTCTTGATTTTGCAAAGCCTGAAACTGGTTATCCGCAGATTGACATCCTCTAAGCAACTGGTCTACAAGATAACTGAGGAGAGTCACCATTGAACCTCAAACTGACGCAGATCTAAGGGAATGCTACGGAAGGCTCTGCATGTGCTAGGGGGAAAAGCTCATCTTAATCCTAAGACCTTTGGAATTTGAACATCCAACTTCAACAACAGTCAGTTTTCCAAAGGATCCATCTCTCAAACATTGTGCTGGGAGCCGCTGGATGTCATATTCCTGAATCAAAATCAACCAGAAATACTTCCAAAAATACCATTAGATCCTATTAGTTCCAAAAATAATGTGGTATTTAAGACGGCTGTCAAATGAATGCCAAAGAGAAATATAAGCAATGCAGCTACTCATAAGGCATAAATATATCAAGATCAGCCCAACACATAGATAGAGAAGGATTTTCATGCACACTATCTCAAGAAAATATCCCAACAAATATTCCAATATTCTAAAAGCACAAAGACTTAAAAGAATAACGGAAGACACAATGAAGATCATGGGATTAAAAGAGATGTGCAAAAAATGCCAAAATCTCAGGAGAAATCCACAAGAAAAACACACAAGATGTCATGATAAATCAATAAAAATGCAAAGATGTGTGTATGGCAAAGAAAGAGACGCAAGTCTTAAACCTGTAGAGATCTTGTCCGGATGTGTCACTTAACAATCCGGATGGCAACTGCTAGGTCAGCATATGGTAAGACTGCGCTTGTCTGGACGAAGAATAGGTCCGTTCGAATGCTTCACACTTGAAAATCTGAAACTTGGGGAAAATATGCAGAAAAATATTTTTCCCAAAAGTTAGCTTCAGAACATACATGTATAATCAACTGATAAAGCAGTCAAATAGCATTGCAAAAATATGCAAAGATATAAATGAGAGTTAAGTATTCAATAAGCACAAATTCCCCTGCAGATAGAAATTTTAAATAGATTACTCAACTCATGCAATGCATGTGTGTGTGAAGACTTTCTCAATAAGGTATGAAATTCACTGATATGACAAAAAAAACAACCAGATTTTCCAAACAAGAGAGAAAATCAATGAAGGATCAGCCAAAAGTCAAACCTTATCTTACTAGGGCCTAGCCACCCTCATCTGATACACTCCCCCTAAGATGCAGCACCTAATTGTTTTACTTGTACCATGAAGGACAAAGTAAAATTTTTACTTGCACGTAGAGGGCAAGGCATATAGCAAATTCAGCACATAAGTAGTGAATATACAATTTAAAAGCGCATACTGCATATGATTTACTACTTGATTCTTATGGTGCTGCAACCTAAAGAGTGCCAAAATTTTTAGACTCTAGGTTCAACTAGCATGTGGTCAATTTGACCATCTTAATCAAAGACCTCTTCTCTTATCTAGAATTTCTAGAAGCAAAAAGTCATAGAAGGAAAAGATTTACCTTAGGGGAGTCTTAGATAGTGCACATTTTCATCGCATGAGGAAAGTAACTATCTGTCATTAAGATGCAACAGGAAAACTTAGAAGATATCATGCATATTTAATCATATATAAGCATATTTAATCAATGCACAATGAACTGAGATATCAGGCAAAAATACATGCAATATCTGAAAAGCTATCAAAAGAAAGAAATAAAGTTCCACATCTTCTCCCAATTTATTTTTTATTTTTTATTTTTTGTTGAAAGATGAGACAGAAAAAAAAAAAAAAAAAAAAAAAAAAAAAAAAAAACAACAACAACAACAAAGACATGCTTATGGAAAATGAAATGACATCTAATCCCAGCATGTAAGATTCAACCAAACCTGTCTTCATGGAGAGAGGTTTAGAAATACCAAGATAGAAAAGCAGCCGCCCGACGTGCTTTAACTGTCATCCCCAAAAAATATATGCAGATGTTTCTCAAGAAAACCAGAGAAATTATGGGGATAGAATAAAAAGGTTCCTTAAATAGAATGCAAGGCATGAATAAGATATGACATGATAAACGATGCAATGCAAACATACCTGACATGCACTAGCAGTTAGGAACCAAAATCCTAGGCATGGGAAGACTTCACCTTTACTAGGTGAGTCCACTCCCCCTCAAGGGGTGAATGTTCTCATCCTTCTTGACCCATACCTGCTTGACTCGTGGCGGTAGCTTGCAGGCCTTGCCCATGTTGTCAATTCTCCTTAGCATACCTTGCATCAGGCTCAGAAACCCTTCATAGTCATGGTAGCTAATGGGCTTCTGCGGCTTTCTCTTGTAGCGCCTTGATTTGTTCTTCTTTGATTTGCCACTATGATAGGCAGGAACAAACTACTGTTGATGCCATGGAGCCTGAAGCGCCGTAGGAGGTAGAGTGCCTAATGTAGCTCTAGTTGGCAGCTTCCTCTGAACCTTCAACTTCTGGAGTTGTGGGCATTTGGATCAGATGTGACCGGTGATGCCGCAGTGATGACAGGTAGGCAAGCTTCTTTGTTTGAATGCTTCTTTGTATTCTCTGCAAAATTATGATTAGCATTCTTACAAATAACATTGCCTTTACCTTTTATATGTCTCCTATGCGGAGGGACATATTTTGCTGAGGAAGAATCTTCAGCTTCACTTTTTCTCAGAGCATCCTGCTTAATCCAAGGCCTGTGGGATTTCAACAAATAACAATTTGGCCTAATATGACCAATCTTCCCACAATTATGACAAGTAGGGACAAACTTGCCATGAGCTTGTGTACATGTATCTTTGGATTTTGGCATCACATGATTAGTTAAGCAAGAATTTTCTAAACAAGCTGTATCTACTATCGCAGGCTTAATATCAATAGAATTTATTTCAGAATCAGAAGCATGTGAAGTAGAAGTACTCATATCATCAACAATTGAAGCAGGCTTGTTAGAAATATCTGAATGAATACAAAGCATGCTTTTCAAATTATCACTTGAGAATTTTTTCAAGAGATCCTCATATTCTTTTCATTTATTCTCAAGTGTATCAATAATTTTAAATAGCATAGTATTCTCAGATCTCAAAGAGTCAATCAAAGCATGTGATTCAGATAACTGAACAATCAAAGACTCTTTTTCTTGCTTCACCTTTTTGAGCTCTTTTGGAGAAACAATTTTATCTATTTTAGCAAAAAATTTAGAGAGCTCAATATCATGATTTTCTTCAGATAACTGAGAGAAATCCACGATAAAAGGTGTAATAAAAAAAATAGAAGTCACAAGAAATGAGGATCACTCTCAGGAAATAAATCCTTTCAACGGAGTGTGCCTGCTTTGATACCAATATAAAATTGAAATTGACTTCTAAAAATAAAGTGTGTGCACAAGTGTCAACAAAAATTAAGCACAGCGGAAATTAAAAGACACACAGATTTTTGTTGACGAAGTGGAAACTCAATCAAGAGAAAAACCACTCCGGGGCAGCCAAACCCAGGAATTCCACTATTCAGAAGACGAAGCTAGATACAAGATAGTAACACTCACATGTACCAATGCAGTGGTCGTACCTTGCCCTCTGACGTGTAACCCAACACGAACGCTTCCTAACCAAGTCTCCTACCTGAATGGGTCTTCAATGGAATCCTTTACCTTAAGGCCAACCCCTAAGATAGACTTCAGATGTAGCACAGAACACTTATAACGGCTTCAGAGGGATCTTGAACTTCTCTGAGCTCTTGTGGAATTCAATACCGAATTTTTGCAGTTTTCAATTCCTAGGGGCCTCTATTTATAAGCTGAGGTGCAGAATGGGCGACTGCTGTAATATGTACGGACGTCGTCCGGACGGTGAACCTGGGCCGTTCAGACGAACAATTGTGAGACAAGATTTTCCAAAAATTTCGCTGAAAATCTTTCCTGTTTAAGAGCCGCGTCCGGACGGTGAGACACTAACGTCCGGACGGTCGCACGTCCGCTACAAGTAATTTCCATATAAGGCTTCGAGTGTCCGGACCAAGGGGGATGAACGTCCAGACGGCAATTCTTCAATAGGCAATTTCCATATCTGTTATGCGTGCGTCCGGACCATGAGAGGCAGACGTTCAGACAATTGAAGTCAAATCGGCAATTTCCTTAACTGATGAGCGCGCGTCTGGACCAAGGCTGACTGACGTCCGGACGGTGATATTTGAATTGCGATTCTTGCCTTATATATGAGCGCGTCCGGACGGGAAACCACATTGTTCGGACGGTGATATCAGTCTTCCCATATTATGAACTTGGAAAGAATCTGAAGCTGATCGATCACTGATGGACGTCAGGACGGGCTGCTGAGATGTCCGGACGTATGCACGCTGGACAGAAGCTTCTCGATATAGTGAAGGGTCCGGACAGAAAAAAAAATACGTCGTCAGGACAGATGATGCTAGTCTGTCTAGCATCCGGACAGGATGACACGTCGTCTGGACGGATGGAACAGTGGACAGATGGGAGTCCGGACGGGATAACACGTCGTCCGAACGGCTGACAGAGAATCTGAAATCTTCTATCTTTTTGATAGTGCAGAGTCTTCTGAAAATGCTCTGACAAGTGGAATCCATGTTTACAACATCTTTACACATAAGTGATTTTGTCCCAACTTAGAATGAGGCCAAAATACTAACAAATACATATTCGAAGTTCTCACCTTACAAATCTTATGTATGTTTTACTATACTTAAAAAATTAATTGGATCATTCAATGAATCTGTTCTTTGCACAAATCACAAAAGATATCCAATTTAAACCAAATTATCAAATATATCCGAAGAGCGAAACACAATGAATATCCAACGTTTTTTATAAATGAAAACCCAAGCAATCAATTAAATGAAACTATCTCAAATCATCACATGTATCTGAAAATCACAATAGATATCCAAGAAATCATCTCAATAATTGACTTGAAGTAGAACAATTAGAAATCAAAAACTCATAAAATCGAATAGTATAAACTCTCATGAAAATATTGTTGCTCTTCAATGGTGAGGTTTCATCTTCAACTTTAGTTGAGAATTTAGCTACACATGATGAAAAAATAAATCATAAAACCTTGAATTAAAATCATAAATATTAAAGACACAAAGGAGAAAATGTTGCAGAAAAATAAAAAAATGAACACCTGCTGCCTGCTGCTATGTACAAAAGAGAGGCTCCCCGCAAACACAAAATAGTGTTTGTGTAAAAAAAAATCTACGCTTGTGTAAAAAGACATCTTCTTTGCTTTCTTTGCTCAGTTCACGTACACAAGACATCACTTTTTTTCTTTACTTTTTCTTGTAGGTCCCACATAACAGTAAGCTTGACTTTCCTCGATTTTTTTCTTCTTCTTTCATTTTTTTTTTTTTTTGGTCCTACCGTTAACAGCAAGCTTCTTGGCTTTCTTCAATTTTCCTCTCTTTTTGGTCTTTTACAAAATATCTCATTCCTTTTTATTTCCCCCTTTTTTTTCTTTTTTTTTTTCAATTCCACATAAATACCGTCATTTTCTCTCAATGACCTGCAAATACTAAACACTAAAACTAACAAAAACATTAGAAAATAACAAAGATAAAGATTTAACAAATGCAAATTAAGGAGTCCAAATATACAATATTTGGCACTCATCAATAAGTTATCCGACAACTTGCAGCAATTGGATTTTTTAAGTTGTCAGGATAGATCTGCCTGTATCCCCAAGAAAGGAGGCATCTATGAGGTTAAGGAAGACATTGGTTTGAAGATGAAGATAGATGCTCTCACTAGGATGGTTGATGCTCTCACAGTAGGTAAGTCTATCAATGCTGCCAACACACTCCATAGTGATAGCTGTTTCATCTGTGCTAGTCCTATGCACTTGGCACAGAACTGTCCATCCTTACCGACCTTTGTTGAGTCTTTGATGGAACAAGTGCACGCTTTCAATGATTATAGTAAGCAAGCAAATGGACCTTTCTCTGAGACCTACAATCCTAGGTGGCGAAACCACCCTAATTTCTCTTGGAAGCAGAATCAACCCATGAATCAGGGAGGAGCCACACATCATGCCCAAAATCAATACCCTCCCAAATTTCATAATCAGGGTCATTTAGCTCAACCAGCACCAGTATACCAACCAACCACTCAAGTGCCAACCTCTTCTTCACAATCCATTCTGGAGGAATCTCTCAAGGCCTTTATGCAGATTACATGCAAATCTTTTAGTGAAGTGAAGAATACCACCATGGTGAACAACCAAGCCATTGCCAAGCTGGAGGTTCAGATGGGTGAAATGGCTAATCACTTGGGTGAGAGAGAGAATGGAAAGCTCCTTAGTCAGCCCGTGCCCAATCCGAAGTTACAATTTGGTGGGGGAAGTTCTTCAAATCTTCCAGATAGGCAGGAGCATGTGAAAGCTATTGTCACATTGAGGTCTGGGAGACAAGTGGACAATCAAGTGATTCTTCTTGAAAAGAACCCAGCTGTGTCTCAAGGGCAAGATAGTGGCAACAATGAGGAGAGAGATGTGGAACCATCTAAAACCACACCCATCATTGAGGATCCCCCTAGGTCATTTGTGCCTAAGGCACCATACCTAGACAGATTACAAGCGCCTAAGAAAGGAGGGAAGTTTGAGGACATTCTTGAGGTGTTCAAAGAAATTCAAATTAATATCCTATTTTTGGATGCCATACAGCAAGTGCTGTCTTATGCCAAGTTCTTGAAGGACTTGATTACAGTTAAGAGGAGAACTAATGTCCCAAAGAAAGTTTGTTTGACCGAGCAGGTTAGCTCAATCCTTCAGTGCAAGCTCCCCATTAAGTACAAGAAACCTGGGTATCCTACTATCTCTTGCCTGATAGGAGTCAGCAGAATTGAGAAGGCCTTATTAGATCTTGGAGCAAGTGTAAATCTCTTACTCTATTCAGTCCACCTACAATTGGGGTTAGGAGAATTGTAGCCTACTTCCATGACACTTCAATTGGCTGATAGGTCGGTGAAGATACCATGAGGAATCATTGAGGATGTTTTGGTAAAAGTGGATAAGTTTTATTTCCCTGTGGATTTTATTGTGCTTGATACGGAGCCGGTTCAAAATGTTGGAATTCAGATACCGGTGATTCTAGGGTGACCATTCTTAGCTACAGCTAACACCCTAATAAATTGTAGGTTTGGGGCGATGAAGATCTCTTTTGGCAACATGACAACAGAGCTGAATATCTTTGATATCAACAAGTAGCCATTAGAGTAGGGGTGGGTGTCAAGTAAGTCGAGGTCAGAAATGGTGTTTCCGATCCTTGACGGTGCTTGTTGGTAAAGTTGAGTAATTACCCGACTAGGAATAATTTTGAAAAAAAAAAGAATTGAATAATTCAAATCAAACGAAAAAAAAATCAGTAATGTTCAGTCAGTAAACTGGGAAAAAAAAAAATCTCCCTTCGGCGTCTCCTCCATACCAGATAGTGCAGAAACAACCAAAGCAAAATCTGATTTCCCAAACCTAAGAATCCAAGGTCACGTTGTACAACAAACAAAAAGGAAAACCCCCAAAACCGTAAGTCCCTAACCTCCGATCAAAGATTCAAAGTAACAATCTACAAAAACAACCCATCCATTTTATAGATGTTAGTATTATTGGCCTCATTCTCTGTTTGGACAAAATCACTTATATGTAAAGATGCTGTTTTATTAGGGATTCCACTATTCAGAGTGATGTCAGAAGATTCTGCTTGCAAGTTAGAAAATCTCTGGTTCCCTGTCAGCCATCCGGATGATCGAGCCATCCCGTCCGGACGCCCATCTGTCCACTGTTCCATCCGTTCGGACGACGTGCCATACCGTTCGGACGCTCAACAGACCAAGCATCATCCATCCGGATGACATACATTTCCGTCCGGACCTTCACTGTTTCGAGAAGCTACTGTTCCAGCTTGCATCCGTCCGAACGTCTCAGCAACCCATCCCGACGCCTCTCAGATCGATCAGCTTCAGATTCTTTCCAAGTTTAGAGTAAGGGAAGATTGATACACTCGTCCAGACGATGGGGTTTCCCGTCCTGACGTCAGTCAGCCTTGGTCCGGATGCGCGTTCAACAATTATGGAAATTGCCGATTCGACTTCAACCGTCCGGACGACTTCCTATCATGGTCCGGACGCGTGCATAGCAGATATGGAAATTATGTGTTGAAGTTCAGCCGTCCGGACGCTCATCCCCTACGGTCTGGACGCGCGAAGCCTTATATGGAAATTACTTGCAGCGGGCGTGCGACCGTCCAAACGACAATGTCTCACCGTCTAGACACGGCTCTTAAACAGGAAAGATTTTCAGCGAAAATCTCAAAAAATTCTATTGCACAGTTGTCCGTCCGGACGGCGTCCGTACATATTATAGCAGTTGCCCATTCTGCACCTCAGCCTATAAATAGAGGCCCCTGGGCATTGAGAACTGTAAGAATTCGGTATTGAATTCCACAAATGCTCAGAGACGTTATTTTTCCTCTGAAGCCATTGCAAGGGTGTTGTTGCTGCGCTACATCTGAAGTCTATCTTAGGAGTCAGCCCTAAGATAAAGGATTCCATTGAAGACCCCTTCAGGTAGGAGACCTGGTTGGGAAGCGTTTGTGTTGGGTTACACGTTAGAGAGCAAGGTACGACCACTGCATTGGGTATATGTGAGTGT
The DNA here is from genome assembly GCF_958979055.1 of Alnus glutinosa. Taxonomy (NCBI): domain Eukaryota; kingdom Viridiplantae; phylum Streptophyta; class Magnoliopsida; order Fagales; family Betulaceae; genus Alnus; species Alnus glutinosa. The sequence goes on along the minus strand of NC_084894.1, from coordinate 13,511,504 downwards.
TACTATCTTGTATCTAGCTTTGTCTTCTGAATAGTGGATATCCTGGGTTTGGCTGCCCCAGAGTCGTTTTTCTCTTAATTGAGTTTCCACTTCGTCAACAAAAATCTCCGTGTCATTTAATTTTCGTATTATTATTTTTGTTGACACTTTGTGTACACACTTACTGTTTATTTTAGAAGTCAATTTAAATTTTCAATTGGTATCAGAGCTTGGTACACTCTGTTGAGATTTATTTCTTGAGTGTTATTTTTTTTTACTTCTATATTTTGATATGTCTCAAACTCTTAATTCTGTTCCTGCCTTTGATGGTACGAACTATGGCTATTGGAAAGCTCGAATGCATTTCTTTTTAAAATCTATTGAGTGCTGGAGTATTGTTGAAACTGGTTGGACTAAACCAGTGGATGCAACCCTCGAGGCAGTCCCTCAGAAAAATGCACAGTTTTCCAATGATAAAGCCCTCCATGCTCTGTGCCAAGCACTTTCTCCATCTAAATTTGCCAAAATTTCAAACTGTGAATCAGCCAAAGAAGCATGGCAAATTTTGGAAACAACATATGAAGGCACTAAGCTTGTTAAATCTACCAAACTTCTAATGTTGATTTCAAAATTTGAAGAAATTAAGATGTTGGAAGAAGAGACATTCGAGGAGTTTTACTCCAAGATGAGTGACCTGAGAAACTCCATGGTGAGTCTTGGGAAACCTATCTCGGATGTAAAACTCATCCGAAAGATTCTAAGATCTTTTCTTGAGTGTTTCAGGATCAAAGTAACAACCATTGAGGAAAGCAAAGATCTTGAAGAGATGAAGATTGAAGAGCTTGTGGGGTCTCTCAAACATATGAGCTGTCTCTGCCCCCGGTCAAGAAGTTAAAGACCATTGCCCTAAAGGCTTCCAAGAAGAAGGTAGAAGCCTCATCTGAAGATGACTCTGAGGATGAAGAAAAAGCTATGGCTATGCTAGCCAAAAATTTCAGAAGACTGATGAAGGATGATCGGTTCAAGAAGAAGTTTTCTGAAAAAATAAAGAAACCTCCCAGAGAAGCTGAACCTGAGGAAGAAGAGAAGAAGGATCCTAGAGGACCCCGATGTTTTGAATGCTCAGGCTTTGGGCATATCCGGGCAGATTACGGGAATCTTAAGAAGGGTAAGGGTAAGGCATACAATGTGACTCTCCGTGATGAGTCAGAAGAAGAAGCTCCAGAGTCTGAAAAATTTCTGGCGTTTGTTTGCCCACATGCTGAAGAAGAAGACTCTTACTATTCGGAGCACAGTGATAATGAAGAAGAACTCAAGGAGGCCTACAAGACACTCTATAAAGAGTATGAGAAGCTGAGGGAAGGTCGCAAGCAGTACATCTATGATCTGAACAGTTTGCAGATTGATAAGAGTTCATTGCTGCTCAGGATATAAGAGCTCGAGGAGAAGCTGCTAGAGACTCAGCTCCAGTTAGAATGAGTCACTGATGAGAAGCTGACTCGTATGTTGTCTATCCAGAAGAGTCCAACTGACAAGACTGGTCTCGGGTATGTAGCTCCCTCTTCTGATGCTCCCTCTTCCTCAAAGACTGTATTTGTAAAACCTGCATTCCTAGAGCCTCCTCCCACTGTTGAAGATAAAGGGAAAGACAAGGTCAATGATGATGTTACAGGCACTCAGAAGCCTCATTCCATCAAAAGACCTCCCATATGCCATCATTGCAGTCTAAGTGGGCATGTACGACCTCAGTGCTCCCTTCTCAAGGCTCAGAAAGCCAAGGCCAGGAAAGAAGTGCCCCGACAGGAAAATTATGGCACTAGATCTGCAGCCCAGTTTTAACTCCATGGTATCAGGCTCCCTATCATCAAGGACCAAGAAATCAAGCTCCTTGGTCTCATGTACCACAATACCAGGCATCTCAGCACCAGCGGCCTAAGCAGCGATTTGTACCAGCCAATCATAGTGGCAACTCCATGAACAAACTCAAGCAGTTTAGAAGGCCCCAGAAGGTGGAAGTAAATCAATATCACAGTGAGCCACCTACTTGGATGCAGAGCATGATGGAGTGAATGATGTCCTGCCAGCAACCATCCTCAGAAAGGCAGGCTTGGGTCAAGAAGGACCATCACCCCATGAGGGGGAACTGATGCACCTAGCAAGTTCGGGTGTTCATGCCTAAGATTTGGTTCCTAATCCTACGGCATCAGGTTTGATTGCTTATTTTGCTATTATATTTTATATACAATCTAGGAACCAATGGTATTTTGTTTTGCCCCCTATATTTTGTTTGGAGACCTTTGTAGGTATTTATTGGGGAAGACAGAAAAAGCAGGTCGAGTGGCTGTTTTTCTGTATTGGCATCAACAGGTTTGATTTTGCCTTGCATATGATGTCATTTCCATATTGCATGTTTTTAATAAAAAAAAAAATTAGGGAGAATTTGCAGGATATTTTATTTCTCTTGGCATATCAGATAATTGCATGTATTTTCTCCTGATATCTCAATTCTTTGGGTATTAATTTACTTTGCTTAGATATAATTGAGAGTTTCTGACTATAATTTGCCAAGTATTTTTCCTGTATATGCAAAAGTAGGATAGCTTCTTTTCTCATGCGATGAAAAATGTGCACTATCCATGACTCCCTTAAAAGGTACATCTTTCCTTCTCTAACTTTGTGTTGCTAGAAATTTTGGATAAGAGGAGAGGTCCTTGATAAGATGGTCAAATTGACCACATGCTGGTTTAACCTAGAACCTAAAAACTCTGGCATTCCCTTTAGTTTGCAGCACCATAAGAAACAAGCAGTTAATCATATGAAATTTTGTGCTTTAAATTGTATATTCACTGCTTGTGTGCTAAATTTGCTTTATGCCTTGCCCTCTGCGTGCAAGTAAAACACTTACCTTGTCCTTCATGGTACAAGTAAAACAATTAGGTGCTGCATCTCAGGGGGAGTGTATCAGATGAGGGTGGCTAGGCCCTCTTAAGTTATAAGGTTTGACTTTTGACTAATATTGCATTGATTTTCTCTCCTGTCTAGAAAATCTGGTTGCTCTTTGTCATATCTGTGATAGTCATATCTTGTGGGTTAAGTCTTCACACACACACGCGTTGCATGAGTTGAGTTGTCTATTTGAATTTTCTATGTCCAGGAAAATATTTGTGCTAATTAAAATCTCAACTCTCTTTTATATCTCTGCTTAGTTTTGAGATGCTCTCTGATTGTGTTATCAGTGGCTTATTCATGTGTGTTCTTAAACTAACTTAGGAAAAATTTGATTTCTGTAAATTTTCCTCAGTTTTCTGATGTTACAGTGTGGAGCATCCGGACGGTAGTTTCTTGGCGTCCGGACTGGGATGGAGCCTAGACGTTCTGACAGGAGTTGTTTAACGTCCGGACGTGTGCGGCCAGCATCGGGCAGACGGTTAAGATTAATCATCCAGACGCGGGCGACCAATCTACTCATTCCCGAGGCAGCGCCCATCTGGACGGCATTAATATACCGTCCAAACGAGGGACCCATAGAGGCTATATATACCTTAGATTGCAGTTCACTCCATCCTATCCCACACAATCTTTCTTTTTGGCAGCTTGTGAGTAAAGTTTTGTGCTCTTTTTGTCCTTTTCCATCTCTCTCTCACATTCTAGGTATTTCTCTTGTCTTTCTCTTTTCAGTTTATTTTGAAACTGTTAGAATTTTTTTTTTTTGGAATGTTTTTGAGATACATATGTCTGCCATGTTGAGATTATTTGGACTTAATTGTGATATTCTATGTCTTTACTTTTACAAAAAGTCCATTTTTACTGTCGTTATTCTGCACAATTTTTATGACCTAACGAGGATATTTTTTTTTTGGACTATACTTGGCAAAATCTTGTTGGTTTCCTTGTGCAGAATCATGTCTACTATCAGTTCCCTACGCAGGGTCCGCCAGAGGACTGAAGAAGAGAGGAGCTCACTCCAAACCAAAATCATGGAGCGCACAGTCACTGTTGAGCGCAATGTGGTCCGGTCTGACATTATGGTGCCTCCATTGGATAGTATTTATGAGACTATCAAGACTTACCACTGGGGATACCTCTGCACATGTGCCTGCATTGTTCTCACCAGGCTGGTTAGACTCTTCTATGCCAACCTGGAGGTGGTGCAGGATGATGATCGTGGGATGGTATTGCAGTCCACTGTTGACGGGCACATAATCACTGTTGATCCTCAAATCATCAGCCACTTTATTGGGGTACCAGTCCTCAATTTGCCCTGCAGTCCATATAATGAGGTGGTGCTTCCTCCCTCCCAAGATGATCTTTGAGAGTTCTTCCATGCAGTTCCACATGGCGAAGAGCATGCTACCACCATCTGGATTGGCGCACTGTCTCCCGCTCATCGCTTGTTGGCCAAGATAGTGCAGCACAACCTAAGGCCAGTTGTTAGGCGCAATGACCTGACTCTGAAGAAGGCCCAGTTCGTGTATGCCATCCACCTCTGCTTGCCTTTATGCCTGCGCAAGCATATTATGAGTGTCATGCTTGAGGCCCATGATGAGAGTAATGCCGGTCTCCCTTTTGGCTGCCTGCTCACTCAGATCATTCTTCAGTCAGGCATCAACGTTACTGGAGAACCAAAGATGAAGATTCAGCAGCCCATCGGCAAGCATACTTTGATGAAGTCTAATGCACAGCTGCGGAGAGATGACTCCGATGATGAGGTGCCCATTCCTGTTGCCATGCCAGTTGGGTTTCCAGATATGGCCTCATCTTCTCAGACAGTCCCGCCTTTAGAGCCGGAGATCAACTTTTCACAGATCATGGAGGCCTTAGTTGCTATTCAGGGAGGCATGAGCACCATGCAGCAATTCATAACCTCCATGCAGCAGGAAGTGCACTCCATCAACAAGCGGGTGGAGCAGAACCAATTGGATCTCAGGGAGTGTCTCAAGTATCATCATCCTGGCAGTAGTGATGATGAGGATGATGCGCCTAGGACTGCACCTATGGCAGAGGATGATTGAGCTCCTCCCTTTTTGTTTTTACTGTGTTGCTATATTTTTTTTTTGAGACATTTGACTTATATTTTCCTATGTTAAACCCTTTGACTTATATTACTCTGTTTACCCTGGTCCTTCTGAGACCGTTAGGGGGAGTAATTTTATTCCATTTGTGTTATTTTCATTACCCTGTTTTACCCTTTGTCCCTTTGTGACAAAAGGGGGAGTAATTTTTATTTGGACTGGGAATGTATTTACAAACTGGTCAAGTGATTTTTGTCCCAGAATGGCCAAAGGGGGAGTTTGTTAGTATTATTGGCCTCATTCTGTGTTTGGACAAAATCACTTGTATGTAAAGATGTTGTTTTATCAGGGATTCCACTATTCAGAGTGATGTCAGAAGATTCTGCCTGCAAGTCAGAAATCTCTGGTTCCCTGCCAGTCGTCTGGACGATCGAGCCATCCCGTCCGGACGCCCATCTGTCCACTATTCTATCTGTCCACTATTCCATTTGTCCAAACAACGTGCCATACCGTCGGGACGCCTGACAGACCAAGCATCATCCATCCGGATGACATACATTTTCGTCCGGACCTTCACTGTTTCGAGAAGCTATTGTTCCAGCTTGCATCCATCCGGACGTCTCAGCAGCCCGTCCGGACGCCTCTCAGTGATCGATCAGCTTCAGATTCTTTCCAAGTTTAGAATAATGGAAGATTAATACACTCCTCCGGATGCGCTCATACATAAGGCAAGAATCACAACTCAATTATCACCGTTCGGACATCAGTCAGCCTTGGTCTGGACGCACATTCAACAATTATGGAAATTGCCGATTCAACCTCAACCGTCTGGACAACTGTCTATCATGGTCCGGACGCGCGAAACCTTATATAGAAATTCCTTGCAGCGGACGTGCGACCGTCTAGACGACAGTGTCTCACCGTCCAGATGCGGCTCTTAAACATGAAAGATTTTCAACGAAAATCTCAGAAAATTCTGTGGCACAGTTGTCCGTCCAGACGGCCTAGGTTCACCATCCGGAAGGCGTCCGTACATATTATAACAGTCGCCCATTCGGCACCTCAGTCTATAATTAGATGCCCCTGGGCATTGAGAATTGTAAGAATTTGGTATTCAATTCCACAAGTGCTCAGAGACGTTATTTTTCCTCTGAAGCCATTGCAAGTGTGTTGTTGCTGCGCTACATCTGAAGTCTATCTTAAGGGTCGGCCCTAAGATAAAGGATTCCATTGAAGACCCCTTCAGGTAGGAGACATGGTTGAGAAGCGTTCGTGTTGGGTTACACGTTAGAGAGCAAGGTACGACCACTGCATTGGGTATATGTGAGTGTTACTTTCTTGTATCTAGCTTTGTCTTCTGAATAGTGGATATCCTGGGTTTGGCTGCCCCAGAGTGGTTTTTCTCTTAATTGAGTTTCCACTTCGTCAACAAAAATCTCTTTGTCATTTAATTTCCACATTATTATTTTTGTTGACACTTTGTGCACACACTTGCTGTTTATTTTAGAAGTCAATTTAAATTTTCAATAGAATCAAATGAAAGCAACAATCTACAGAAATATACACTGCAACACTAACATTATCAAGCAACAATCAAATCAAAATAAGCGCAAACCCTAACATCACAAATCGATTATCAAAAGCAATGGAGAACCCTAAAAGGCTAAAACCACCAAGAAATCGCTAGAAAACCAGGGCTGGGCGTCACAGTCGCGGCTGCGGGTTCGGGAGAGGCAGCTTTGGGCAGTGGGGCTTCTTCGAATCTTTGCCTTTGCTTAACGCTTTGAATCACTTCAGCCTTCATTTGCTTTAGTGAGAGAGAGAGAGAGAGAGAGAGAGAGAGATAGAGAGGGGTAGGGGCGGCGGTTAGGGTTTAGAAGAAGAAAACTAAGAAAGGGAAAAAAATATGTTAAGAATGAATATATACTAGTAGGTCTATTACGTTTGTATGAGCAAAACAACAACGTTTTTTACTGGGGTGAAACAACATGGTTTTAGCCATTGTCGGGTTGGTACTTGACAAAAAGATTATTTCACTGATTAACGAACCGACTTTAATTTCAGGAAAAAAAAAATTATTCTGATTTTTTATTAATTTTTTTTTTTAGACGGTAGGCGGTAGGGGGGCGAAGGAGGTTCGATGGCAGTCAATAGGTTTTCGGTGGGCGGTAATCAGATAATTTGCCCACCCCTACTTTAGAGTAGGATGAGGTTGGAAGTGGATGCTTGATTGAGGAGACTGTTGATGAATCAAGGATTGAGAATCCCCTGGAGGCATGCTTTGCTCAATTTGGAGAAGATTTGGATTTGGACAAGTTACTTGAGCAAGCTGATGCTCCTCTGGTGAAGAGGGAGAAGGAGGAGGCAGCAGTAATTCGGCCTCCCAAGAAGGAACTTAAGCCCCTACCGGACAATCTTAGGTATAAGTTCTTAGGTCCAGCTGATTCTTTGTCAGTGATTATAGCTTTGGATTTGGATAATGCTCAAGAGGAGAAGTTATTAGATGTTTTAAGCAAGCACAAAGTGGCTATCGGATGGACTATTGATGATATTAAGGGAATCAGCCCCTCGGTGGTAATGTACAAGATACATTTGGAGGAGGATGCCAAGCCATCATGGGACCCACAGAGGAGGCTCAACCCACCAATGTAGGAGGTTGTGAGACTAGAAGTGATCAAGTTGTTGGATACAGGCATCATATATCAAATTTTTGATAGCAAATGGGTGAGCCCAAATCATGTCGTGCCTAAGCGGGCTAGATTGATGGTAGTGGAGAATAACGATGGCGAGTTGGTGACAACTCGTGTTTAGTTAGGATGGAGGGTTTGTATAGACTATCGCAAGTTGAATGCCACCACTAGGAAGGATCATTTTCAACTCCCATTCATTGATTAAATGGTGGAGCGCTTGGCAAGGCATGAGTGCTATTGTTTCTTGGATGGTTATTCTGGATTTACCCAGCTCCCTGTGGACCCCGAAGATCAGGAGAAGTCAACATTTACCTGCCCTTTTGGGACGTTCACCTACCGCCGTATGCCCTTTGGGTTATGCAATGCATCCACCACTTTTCAGCGGAGCATGATTAGCATATTCTTTGATATGGTAGAACGTTCCTTGGAGATATTTATGGACAACTTCTCCATCTTCGATTCATCATTTGAGGAGTGTCTACACCAAATCACTATGGTCTTATTACAGTGCAAGAAGAAGAACCTGGTGCTCAATTGGGAGAAATGCCATTTTATGGTAAAGCAAGGTATTGTTCTAGGGCACGTCATTTCTCATCTCGGGATTGAGGTTGACAAAGCGAAGGTGGATCTGATTTCCAATCTTCCACCCCCACGTACAGTGAAGGAGGTTTGTTCTTGAAAAATAAAGAGACTTCTAATTTATCGTGGGTGTGTGCAACGTAAAACAAAATATCAAAAGTGGAGAATTAAAAGAGACAGATATTTTCTTAACGAAGTGGAAACTCAATTAAGAGAAAAACCACTCCCGGATAGCCAAGCCCAGGAATTCCACTATTCAAAAGACAAAGCTAGTTACAAAGCAGTAGCACTCACATAACCCCCGATGCAGTGGTCGTACCTTGAACTCGGATGTGTAACCCATCACGAACGTCTCCCAACCAAGTCACATACTTGAAGGGGTCTTCAATGGAATCATTTACCTTAGGGCTCCTACTTTGAGATAGACTTCACACGAATACAAAAGGCAAACAACGGCAACGGCTTGAGAGCTAGCGAATCTTCAAATCTCCCTAAATACCCTCTCAAAGCTAAGAGAATTCAATACCAAATTCTAATATAATACATGCCTAGAGCCTCTTATTTATAGGCTTTACAAGTCCTAATTCTAGTCAGAATCGGAGTCTCTAGTAGGCGCGTCCGGATGGCAGTTTTGGGCGTCGAGACAATCAATTGTTTCCGTGTCTGAAAATGAATTCTGAAACTTCTCAAATTATGGAGAGCCGTCCAGATGCTTGATCTTTCCATCTGGACACTGGGCTGTCTGAACATTCAAGTTGTACCATTTTTTGTTAGCTTTCCCACGACACCAATTTTGTCTGAATCTGATACTTGAGCAAAAAGTTATAATATAATAAAAATACTAAGACGTGTTCAGAAGCCTTCAGACACTGAGGGGCGTCCAGAAGGCTTGACTGAGCTCCTGGACAATCAACTACAATTGCCTTTCCAAAATAGCACTGAAAGCTTCCCATATCAAGACCTCTTTCGGACAGGTTGCCCTAGCATCCGAATGGTCACAGCTGTGATTCCTTTCCACATCAATAAAGAAAAACTAGAATCTTCTGGAACACTAAAGAGCGTCCGGACGGTGTTGCCCATACGTCCGGACGGTTGCAAAATACTTTTGCAATCAATGTCTTCTCAAAAATATGAATACTTGAAAAACTCGGAAAGCTTGACCTAACATCCAAACGGATGCACCGGCATAAGCTTCTCGACACTTGGGAGAGTTCAAACGCCTTCAAAGGCCCATCCAGATAGTTGCATGGGATCCAACTTATCTGAGTGGAATCTTGTGTAGAATCTTCATGAACATCTTCTAGAAGCATGTGAACTGTCACTTGTCATAATATAAGGCATTGTCCGTAACACCTGAAGACTTTGAAATAAAACGGCATCCCTTTGAAATAATGCAACCTTACAAACATAGTGTTTTTGTCAACAGAATGTAGCCAATCAAAAACTAACAGTTCTCATCTGATTTATTTATAATTTTAGCAAGATTGCCAAGCCCTTGTGCAAGTTGTTGGCAAAGGAGACCCAATTTTATTTGATGAGGATTGTCATAAGGCATTTGGGGCTTTGAAGAAGATTCTAACGCTCACACCCATTATTCAGCCACCCAACTGGGGTGTACCTTTTGAGATTATGTGTGACACGTCAGATTATGCAGCTGGAGCTATTTTGGGGCAACGTATTGATAGACTTCCCCATGTCATTTATTATGCAAGCAGAACTTTGAACGATGCACAACTCACTTATGCTACCACTGAGAAGGAGTTGTTGGTAGTCATTTTTTATGAATGCCAAATATTGTATATTTGGACCCCTTAATTTGCATTTGTTAAACCTTTAGCTTTGTTAATTTCTAATGTGTTTGGTTAGTTTTGGTATTTTAGTGTTTTGTAGGTCATTGAGAGAAAATTGCGGCATTTATGTAGAATTACATAGAAGCGGGAAAAGAAGTCTTTGGAGCCATTCAAGCACGGGTGTTAGGGCTCACGTGGAAGCAATTTTGTTGAAACCGAGTGAACTCAAGCGCACTTAGATTGCGAACGAGCGCACTCAGCAATTAACGGGCGTGGCGGTCAGTACCCAAGGCAACCAGAGCGTATGGTGCGCGAGTCACCGCGAAAGCGCTCGAGAGCAACTTGGTATGCGCTCAAGCGCAATAGCGTAGACGTGGAAGAACTGGGCAAATACAACTTTCTTCCCCAAAATAGCATTTTTTTTTTCTTCAATTGGGAACGGAAAAAAAATAAAATAAAATAAAAAATAAAAAAAAAATAAAGGACATATTTTTCTTTGCTCTTTGCAGATGCATCTGACCCAAACCCTAGCATTCTTTTCTCTTATTAGGGTTTTGAAGGGCAGAGGTGCCATTTTGAAAATAGATGCATCTGACCCAAACCCTAGCATTCTTTTCCCTTATTAGGGTTTGAGGGGTAGAGGTGTCATTTTGAAAATATGGGGTTTAACCTAATGTTTTGTTCTAAAAACCCCATGATAGGCACCACTTAAGGATTCACATTTTTTTCGGAGCATGTTTTTAGCTCTTTTCTTTCTTTTGTAATTTAGATTAATTCTTTCTTTCTATCTTCTCTATTCTACTTTAGTTTCTTTTATTTTTACGTTTTCATTACAAGTGTGTTTGGTGTTTTTAGTCAAGAGAGGATAAAATCCTCAACTAAGGTTGAGGATAAAACCTCATCATTGATAACACCTACATTCTTGTTATTATATTTGTAAATTCGATATTTATAAGATTATATTCAAGTTCTATTTCAACTTATTAATTTATGTTTTTAGATTGAAAATTTTATTATTGTTCAGTGGATATTTGATGTGTTTCAATCGATGGATACATTGATTGATTTCTTTGAGAATGGATATCCATTGTGATTTGTTTGACAAACGGATACAATGGATTATTTCATCTCAAAGGGTTAATCGTTGTGATTTATCTTTGAGTTGAATTCATCGAATGATTTCGCGATTTATTGTTAAAGAACTTGAATAACAAACACATTTGAATCAGATTTATGAATAGAGTGTAGGAATGTAGTGTTTGATTTGGTTTGGTAGATTCCAAAACCTTAGTACTTTCTTTGTTTATTTACTCATCTTTACTTTTTTTTTTTTTTAAAAAAAAAAAAAACTCCAAAATGCTGAACTAGGTTAAAATAAGGTTCATTGAAATAGGAATTGATTTTTGTTTGCACACACTTCCCTGTGGATACAATATCGCACTTGCATACACTTTGCTATGTACGATTCGTGCGCTTGCGAATATCAAAATTTGCACAACAGTTTTTGCTTTGGACAAATTTCGATCATATTTGCTAGGATCTAAAGTCATTATCTACTCGGATCACATGGCATTGAAGTATCTTTTCTCCAAAAAAAGATGCTAAATCTCGCCTCATCCAATGGATCTTACTGTTGCAAGAGTTTGACATAGAGATTTGGGATAAGAAGGGTTCCAAAAATGTGGTAGTCGATCATCTGTCTAGGATTACTATGGATTTCACTGAGAAGGCTACCCCCATCTCTGAGACCTTCTCTGATGAGCAATTGATGCACATTGCTTACACTTCTTCACCATGGTTTGCTAATATAGTGAACTATCTCGACACTGGTTACATGCCTTTGCATTGGGGGCAACAAGATAGGACCAAGTTTATGGCCATGGGGAAGCACTTTTTTTGGGATGATCCTTATCTTTTCAAGTATTGTTCCAATCAGATCATTAGGAGGTGTATCCCTGAGCATGACCAATACAATGTCATCTCCTTTTGTCATGATCATGCGTGCGGAGGCCACTTTAGTGCGAAGAAGACCGGTCCAAAGATTTTGCAGTGTGGATTTTATTGGCCCACCCTATTCCGAGATGCTCATACCTACTGTACCTCATGTGAGCGTTGCCAAAAGCTATGGAGTATTTTGAGATGAAATATGATGCCCCTCAAACCCAAGTTGAGATTTTTTGTGTGGGGCATTGATTTCATGGGACCTTTCCCAACTCCTTTGGCTATTTATACATCCTTATTGCTGTGGACTACGTGTCTAAATGGGTGGAAGCTGTTGCATGCAAGACCAATGACCATAGATTCGTGATCCAGTTTTTTACGAACACTATCTATGATCGTTTTGGTACTCCTCGAGCAATCATAAGTGAAGGAGGTAAGCATTTCTACAACAGGATTTTTAAGAAGTTGATGAAGAAATATTTCATCACTCATAAGGTTGCCACCCCATATCACCCACAGACGAGTGGACGAGTGGACAAGTGGAGATTCCAAATTGAGAGATCAAGAGGATTTTGGAGAAAACTGTGAACCCTTCAAGGAAAGATTGGTCACTAGGATTGAATGATGCACTATGGGCTTACTGTACAGCTTTCAAGACCCCGATTGGCATGTCACCTTATCGTCTTGTGTACGGCAAAGCATATCATCTGCAGGTAGAGTTGGAGCATAGAGCATACAGGGCTATCGAGCAACTGAACTTTGATCTTACAAAGCCTTGCTCACAGAGGAAGCTCCAACTCAATGAATTAGAGGAGCTGAGGAATGACGCATACGATTGTGCAAAGTTATACAAGGAACGGATGAAGAAGGCTCATGACCAAAGTATTTTGAGACAATCTTTTGAACCTGGTCATAAAGTCCTTCTTTACAATTCATGTCTGCATCTTTTCCCTGGCAAGTTCAAATCTTGATGGACATGCCCATTTATTATTCGATCTATTTTTTCTCATGGGGCCAATGAGATTGAGGATTCAAAGAATGGTACCACTTTCAAGGTTAATGGACAAAGGCTGAAACCAATCTTGGAGTTGATGAGTCCGGAGATTGAGACGACTCTGTTGGAGGATCCTAGTTATTTAGAGTGATGGTCGTCAATTTTGGAAAGCTTGGTTGAAGACTGAAAACTTAGCGCTTGTGGGAGGCAACCCTCATTATATTCCTTGTCACTTGATTTTGTTTGTTTGTTTGCTTTGTATTTGTTGTGTTTTATAGGAGCAGTGTCTGCTATTCAAGTTTGGGGGAGCGTTCTTCTATGGTACACCCGATTTGCATCGCCCATTCGGTATTGTGTTTCTGGACACAATGGGAACAATGTGTCATTTTAGTTTGGGGGTGGGGTAGACATTTCTATCTGTTGTTCTTGTTATTTTTGTTGTTGCTTTTCTTGTTATTTTTATTGTTTTTGTGTAAAAAAAAAAAAAATTGAACTATGTTGTTGATTAAGTATGATTACATCGCAACTGTGGTTTGCATATCATTGGTTTGCTTAACATTATGAACATTACATGTCATTAGAAATCTGAATCATTTGACTCATTTTTTTTTTGGATTAGAGAGACTTCACTTGTTTGAATTGTTTTTCAAAAGCATATTAACATTGGTTCTGTAAGGTATGAGATTTGAATTGAGGATTGTGTAACTTGAGATTTGTAAAATGATTTGTTAATGAAACCTTCGCTTAATTTTTTTTTGAAAAAAAATAAAAAATATATATATAATAATATCACCAGTTTGAGTTCTCATTGAGTAACCAGGCCTTTTGCCTCACTAAGCATTTAGCGTTCGCATAAAAAGATGAGAAATTCAATTTGATTGATTGTATGGCTAGCTTGGCTTCGTAGCCTTTTTGACTTGGGTAATTAAGCCATTATGGATGTTTCTACATCTAATGCCTTAAAACCATCTGGTTTGGGAGTCATTGGCCCAACACTCGTTACATAGGTCAATTAGAAAGATTAACGGAGTCAAGCATTGCATAACCAACACAAAAAAAATATAAAAAAAAGGGGTAAATGCATATTTTGATTTAAGCCTTGGTTGTTTTTATCCGATAAAATTCCTATGTCTTAGTTTTTGTGTTGGCTGCATTCTGTTTGACAAAATCACTTCTATGCAATGTTACTGCTTTCATAGGGATGCCATTTTATTTCAGAGTCTTCAGATATTCAGAGTTTATTTCTCTGATGTGGAAAGAGCCTTATTATGACAAGTTCCAGTATCACAAGCTGCAAGAAGACTATTTCAGTTTTCAACGAAGATTCAGCGCAGACTCCAACTTAGAGAAGTCGGATCCCAAGCATCCGTTCGGACATCCCTGTAAACCGTCCGAACACTCATCAATCAGCAACATCCATCCGAACTATAAAAACTTTTCGTCTTGACCCCCATAAGTGTCTAGAAGCTTCGAACTGTTCAAGGTTACATCCATCCGGAAGTAATGGCAAATCGTCCGGCCGCTCTTTAGAGCTCAAGAAGAATCCAGCATTCAAGCGCATCCGTCTGGACGACGTGGCAATACCGTTCGGATGCCATACAGTGTTCGACAAGTAATAGGGTTTCTGTCTCAGAAATAGTTATGGGAAGACAGCTGCAACCGTTCGGATGATGTGTGTTCCCGTCCGAACGCTATCCTTCATAAGGCAAGTAGTACATTCAAAGTTCAACCGTCCAGACATCAGTCTTCATGGTCCAAGTGCTCAAGCTTCATAAATGGAAATTGCGTGCATCGGATCAACCGTCCGGATGACAGCTGTTATGGTCCAGACGCTCCAAGTCTTGATTGCTTGCAGCTAAAGTGCAACTGCCCGGACGCTAGGGCAACACAGTCCGAACACGGCTTAATTCAAGAAAGAATTTAGCTAATTTGGAATGCCGATCTCACAGTTGTCCGTCTAGACGCCTTCAGCTACCGTCCGGGCGCGCCTAGGGAAAATTGTATTTGATGCGACTTAGACCTTCTGTAGCCTATTAATAGAGGCCCCTAGGCATGTGAATTGTAAGAATTCGATATTGAATTCTGTAGAGCTTAGAAAGTTATATTTTAGAGTTCTTGTGCTGAATTAGTCTCTCTCAAGCCGTTGCCAAGTGCTGTTGCTATGCTGAACTGAAGTCTATCTTAGGGGTTGGCCCTAAGGTAAAGGATTCCATTGAAGACCCCTTCAAGTAGGAGACTTGGTTGGGAGGCGTTCATGTTGGGTTACACGTCAAAGTTCAAGGTACGGCCACTGCATAAGAGTATGTGAGTTCTACTACTTTGTAACTAGCTTTGTCTTCTGAATAGTGGATATCTTGGTTTGGCTACCCCAGAGTGGTTTTTCTCTTAATTAAGTTTTCACTTCGTAAACAAAATATCTGTCTCTTTATTTTCTGCATTGTGATATTTTGTTGCACACTTTTACACACAGTTGTTAAATTAGAAGTCCTTTAATTTTCAATATGAATTTTGGGGTACACAAGCTTTGAGAAAAATTAAAACCTCATGAGTCTATGTTAATCTCACTTTACACATATTTGAGCATCTGTTGTCTCAATTTCCCAGCTATGAGTTGTTAGTTTGTAATTGGCTGCATTATGTTGGACAAAATCACTTCTATGTAATGATGCATTTAAACAGGGATTCAGCTATTTTGAAGTCTTCTAGAAGATTTTGTTCAGTCTACAAGTCAGAGAAATTGGAACCCTTGCTGCCATCCGGATGACATGATATACCGTCCGGACGCCCAACTGTCTAAAGCATCATCGGTCCGAACGACGAGAACTTTCCGTCCGGACCTTCCTCTGTGTCGAGAAGCTTTAAACTGCTCCAGCTTGCATCCGTCCGGACGTTTCAGCAGCACGTCCGAACGCCACTCAGTATTCGACTAGCTATGGGATTTCTTTCCAAAACACAGATATGGGAAGACAGCTGCAACCGTCCGGACGATGTGGATTCCCGTCCGAATGCGCTCATCCATAAGGCAAGTCGTGCATTCAAAATTCAGACGTCCGGACGCCAGCCTTCATGGTCCAGACGTGCGAGCTACATATATGGAAATTGCATGCATCAGATATCCGAACGATCATTCCTATGGTTTGGACGCGTGAAGCCTTAGTATGGAAATTGCGTGCAGTGAAGGTGCGACCGTCCGGATGACAGGGCAACACCGTCCAGACACGGCTCAAATCAGGAAAGAATTCCAGCGAAATTTTGGAAAGCCGATCACACAGTTGTCCCTCCGGATGCCTTATGTCTACCGTCCGGACGGTGCCTAGGTTTTTCAACCCAAACGCTCATTTGAACCTGCAACTTATAAATAGAGGTCCCTAGGCTTGAGAACTCCAAGAATTCGGTATTAAATTCCTTAGTGCTTAGAGAGTTATATTTTAGAATTTTGGATGCAAAGCATGATGCTGTGGATGGATCAGCAGATGAAGTCCTGCCAACAACCACCCATAGGAAGGCAAGCTTGGGTCAAGAAGAAGGAAGACATTCACCCCATGAGGGGGAATGCACTCACCTAGTAGGTGAAGGTATTTGTGCCTAGGATATGGTTCCTAATCCTAAGGCATCAGATTTGATTGCGTGATCTTTTATTTGTTATATCTTATACTTGTTGTGCAATCTTGGAACCTCTATGTCTGTGCCCCCTATTTCTCTTGAGAGAACATTGTAGGTACTATCTGGGGAACACATAAAAAGTAGGTCGGGCAATTATTTTTTTTCTGTATTGGCGACATTAAGCTTACACAGGTTTGATCTTGCCTTGCATGCTTGTTTCATGATGTTATTTCCATAAAGCATGTTTTATATATATATATATATATATATATATTAAAAAAATAAAAATAAATTAAAAATTGGGAGAAAATGCAGGAAATTTTGTTTCTCTTCTTGGTATGTCAGATATTACTTGTGTTTTTGCCTGATATCTCAATTCATTATGCATTAATTAACTTTGCTCAGATATGATTGAGAGTTTATAACTATATTTCTGCCAAGTTTTTCCTGTGTCTGTAAAAGCTGGATAGTTACTTTCCTCATGCGATGAAAACGTGCACTATCTAAGACTCCCCTAAGATACATCTTTTCCTCTCCGACTTTTTGCTTCTGGAAATTCTAGATAAGAAAGATGTTTTTGATAAGATGGTCAAATTGACCAACATGCTAGTTCAACCTAGAACCTGAAAATTCTAGCATTCTCTCTAGGTTGCAGCACCAACAAGAATCAAGCAGTAATTCTTCAGTTTTCTGTGCTATATGCTTATATTCACTGCTTCTGTGCTGAATTAGCTTTATGCCTTGTCCTTCATGGTGCAAGTAAAATTTTACCTTGTCCGTCATGGTACAAGTAAAACAATTAGGTGCTGCTTCTTAGGGGGAGTGTATCAGATGAGGGTGGCTAGGCCCTAGTACTTTATAAGGTTTGACTTTTGACTGATCTTTCATTGATTTTCTCTCTTGTCTAGAAAATCTGGTTGCTTTTTGTCATATCAGTGAAATTCATACCTTTTGAGAAACTCTTAACACACACACGCATTGCATAAGTTGAGTAATCTATTTTCTATCTACAGGAAATTTTATGCTCTGAACTCTCTTTTATATCTCTGCATAGTTTTGAGATGCTATATGATTGCTTTATCAGTTGATTATACATGCATGTTCTAAAGCTGACTTTAGGAAAAATATTTTCTGCCAATTTTCCCTCAATCTCTGTCTTTTCAATGTGAAGCGTCCGGACGGTCTCTCCTTGCATCCGGACGAGTGTGGCTCAGACAGCCGGACGGTAAGGTTACACGTCCGGACTCGCGAGGCCTGTCACATGCTTCTGTGGCAACGCGCGTCCGGATGGGTTAATGAGCCATACGGACAAGGACCCTACAGGTTTTAAAAACCCTAGCCACCGCATACCCCACTCATTTCTCTTAAAAGTTTGTCTTTTTGTGCGATTTTCTCGTGGGTTAGTGCAAAATATTGGTTCTTTTTGTCCTTTTGTGCATTACTCTCTTCATTCCAAGTACTTTCTTAAGTTATCTTTATTCTTTTCAGTATTTTGATAACTGTTAAAATATTGATTATTTTGGGGAATTTTTTGAGAATAAAATTGCATATTTGTGATATCTGTTGTGTTGGCATCATATGTTTCCGTGGTATTTTGGACTGTATTGTGTTTTTACTGAATGTAATTTGTGAAAAGTCCATTTTACTGCCGTTATAATGCTGGATTTTCTTTTGGAACTAACAAGAATCTGATTTTTTTTGGATTATTTTTGGCAAATCTTGTTGGTTATTTTTGCAGAATCATGTATGCCAACAGTCCACAGCGTAGAGTTCACAAGAGGACAGAAGGAGGTAGGGCAGCCCTTAGAGCTAAATTTATGGACAGACCAGTCATTGCTAAGAGAAATGTAGTTCGTTCAGACATCATGGTGGCTCCTCTGGACAGTATCCACAACATTATCCAGACCTACCACTGGGGGTATCTACACAACTGTGCTTGTGTTGTGTACACCAAGCTTGTTAGATTATTCTTTGTAAACCTCGAGGTTATTCAGACTGATGATCATGACACAGTCCTTTAGTCTTCTTTGGACGGACATATTATCACTGTTGATCCCCAGATCATTAGTCAGTTCATCGGGGTGCCAGTACTCTAGATTTCTGCCAGTCCATATAATGAGGTAGTCTTGCCTCCATCTCTCAATGATCTCAGAGAATTCTTCCATGCTGTCCCTCAAGGAGAAGAGCGTGCCACCTCTATTCGGATTGGTGCCCTAACTGCTCCACATCGCATGCTTGCCAAGATTGTTCAGCACAACCTCTGGCCCATTGTTAGGCGCAGTGATCTGATCTTGAAGATGGCCCAGTTTGTCTACGCCATCTGCCTTCGCTTGCCCTTCTACCTGTGCAAGCATATTTTGGGGGTGATCCTAGAAGCCCATGAGGGCAATACCGGTCTCCCGTTTGGCTGCCTGCTCACACAAATTATTCTACAGTCAGGTATTGGTGTAGCTGGTGAGCCAAAGATGAAAATCTAGGATCCCATCAGCAAGCAAACTCTGATGAAGTCCAATGCCCAGTTGCGGCGAGACGATCCGGATGATGATGTGCCACCACCCCCTTCTATTCCTGTAGCAGTACCTGATATGGCCTCCTCTTCTCAAACTGCTCTGCTACCTCAGCAGGATGTCAATTATGCTCAGATTTTGGAGGCCTTGGCATCTATACAAGGGTGTAGAGTTCTGAAAAATTAAATGACTTCTAATATAAACGGGTGTGTACAAAGATGTGTGCAACAAAATATCAACAAACAGAATTAAAGGAGATAGATATTTTGTTAACAAAGTGGAAAATCAGTTAAGAGAAAAACCACTCCGGGGCAGCCAAACCCAGGATATCCACTATCCAGAAGACAAGACTAGTTACAAAGTAGTAGCACTCACAAACCCCTAATGCAGTGGTCGTACCTTGCACTCTAATGTGTAACCCAACACGAATGCCTCCCAACCAAGTCTCCTACTTGAAGGGTTCTTCAATGGAATCCTTTACCCTAGGGCCAACCCCTAAGATAGACTTCAATTCAGCCCAGCAAAAGCACATAGCGGCAACACCTTGAGAGAGACTAACTTTGCACAATACTTCTAAAATATAACTCTCTAAGCACTAAGGAATTCAACACCGAATTCTTGCAGTTCTCAAGCCCAGATACCTTTATTTATAGGCTGCAAGTTCAAATGAGTGTCTAGCTTGATAAACCTAGGCACTGTCTGGACGGTGGACATAAGGCGTCCGGACGAACAACTGTGCGATCGACTTTCCAAAATTTTGCTGAAATTCTTTCCTGATTTGAGTCGCGTCCGGACGGTGTTGCCCTGTCATCCAGACTGTCACACTTCAGCTACACGCAAGTTCCATATCAAGGCTTCAAGTGTCCGGACCAAGGGAATGGTCGTCCACACGGTTGATCAGATGCAAGCAATTTCTATATAAGTAGCTCATGCATCCGGACTATGAAGGCTATCGTCCGGACGTCTGAATTTTGAATGAGCAACTTGTCTTATGGATGAGTGCGTCCGGACGGGAATCTACATCACCTGGATGGTTGTAGCAATCTTCCCATATCTGTGTTTTGGAAGGAAATCCCATAGCTGGTCGAACACTGGGTGTCATTCGGACGTGCTGCTGAAACGTTGGGACGGATGCAAGCTGGAGCAGTTCAAAGCTTCTCTACACAGAGGAAGGTCCGGACGGAAAGTTCTCGTCGTCCGGACAGATGAGCGTCCGGACAGTATATCATGTCGTCTGGACGGCTGCAAGGGATCCGATTTCTCTGACTTGTAGACAGTACAGAATCTTCTAGAAGACTCTAAATAGCTGAATCCCTGTTTAAATAGCATCATTACATAGAAGTGATTTTGTCCAACAGAATGTAGCCAATTACAAACTAACAAGTTCCATGCAACTGACCATGTCATCTATGCAGCAGTCCATCTCTGATATGCAGCAAGAGGTTCACTCTATTAACCTCCGTGTAGAGCAGAACCAGCTAGATCTCCAGGAGTGTCTCAAGTACCATCACCCATCCAGTAGTGATGATGAGAATGATGCGCCTATGGCAAAGGCTGCTTGATTTTTATGGTGTATTTTTTTTTTTTTACAAATATTTTGGATAATTTTTTAAACATGTTTTAACTTCTAGATATTATTACTCTGTTTACTCTAGTCCTTCTGAGACATTTAGGGGGAGTAATTGTTATGTGGTTTTTCTCATTACTCTGTTTTACCCTTTGTCCCTTTGTGACAAAAAGGGAAGTAATTTTTTATTTGGACCGAGATTTTTTTTTTAACCGATCAAATGATTTTTGTCCCATAATGGCCAAAGGTGGAGTTTGTTAGTTTGTAATTGGCTGCATTCTGTTGAACAAAATCACTTCTACGTAATGATGCATTTAAACAGGGATTTAGCTATTCAGAAGTCTTCTAGAAGATTTGCTCAATCTACAAGTCAGAGAAATCAAATCCCTTGCAATCGTTCGGACGACGTGATATACCGTCCAGACACCCAACTGTCCAAAGCATCATCCGTTTGGATGACGAGAACTTTTGGTCCAAACATTCCTCTGTGTCGAGAAGCTTCAAACTGCTCCAGCTTGCGTCCATCCAGACGTTTCAGCAGGACGTCTGGACGCCACTCAGTGTTCGACCAGCTATGGGATTTCTTTCCAAAATACAAATATGGGAAGATAGCTGCAACCGTCCGGACGATGTGGATTCTCGTCCGGACGCGCTCATCGATAAGGCAAGTCGCGCATTCAAAATTAAGATGTCTGGACTCTAGTCTTCATGGTCCGAACGCTCGAGCTACATATATGAAAATTGTGTGCATCAGATCAACCATCCAGACGATCATTCCTATGGTCCGAACGCGCGAAGCCATAATATGGAAATTGCGTGCAACGAAGGTACGACTGTCCGAACGACAGGGCAACACCGTTAGGAAGTAGCTCAAATAAAGAAAGAATTTCAGCGAAATTTGGAAAGCCGATCTTACAGTTGTCAGTCCGGACGCCTTATGTCTACCGTCCGAGCGAGGCTAGGTTTTTCAAGCCAAACGCTCATTTAAACCTGTAGCCTATAAATAGAGGTCCCTAGGCTTGAGAACTGCAAGAATTCGGTATTGAATTCCTTAGTGCTTAGAGAGTTATATTTTAAAATTGTTGTGCTGAGTTAGTCTCTCCTAAGCCGTTGCTGTGTGTGCTGCTGCTGCACTGACTTGAAGTCTATCTTAGAGGTTGGCCCTCGGATAAAGGATTCCATTGAAAACCCCTTCAAGTGGGAGACTTGGTTGGGAGGCGTTCGTCTTGGGTTACACATTAGAGTTCAAGGTACGACCATTGCATAAGGTTATGTGAGTGCTACTGCTTTCTAACTAGTCTTGTCTTCTGAATAGTGGGTATCCTAGGTTTGGCTGCCCCGAAGTGGTTTTTCTCTTAACTGAGTTTCCAATTCGTTAGCAAAATATTTGTCTCCTTTAATTCCGCATTTTGATATTTTGTTGTACACATTTTTGCACACACTTATTTATATTAGAAGTCATTTGATTTTTCATGAGTTGATTGATTTTGAATGTCTTGATGATAATGTGATGTTCATTTTGTTAAACCTAGGGGTGTAATCGAGCCGAGCTTGAGCGAGTAGTGGTCGTTCGAGCTCGGCTCGTTCAGTTTTTTCTCGAGTTCGAGCTCGAGCCCGAGCTTGCCACGAGCCTAGTTTTTGTGTTCGAGCTCGGCTCGTACTAGTGGGATTCCTGTGTGAGATCGAGCTCGAACTCGATATTTTTTGCCGAGTTCGAGCTCGGGTACTCAGCTCGAGCTCGGTTGGAGTCGAACCTCTCGGATTCGGAGAGCAGGTGGACTGTTCCGGGCAGGAGGTTGTGATCGTGGTGTTTCAGGTAGACCTCAGACTCGGCATAGTGGAAGATTCGGATGGAGTATTGCAGCTGTAATTCGTAGTTAGTAGTAAGGAAAGAAAAGTGTTAGGGAAAAGAAATATGAAGAAAGCTGAAAAATGAGAAAGAAGAAGTATGTAGGATGGAGTTCAGTACCATGGAAATGGAAATAAGATGAAAGTTCAAAAGGAGAAGGTTGTGGAATACCGAAGAACGCGAGCAGGTTTTGAAAAGTGGAATCACGTTGGGACTGTTGATTTGAGAAGTGAAACTTATTGCTTATTGGAAAGTGAAATCACGTGGCTTGGCAGGCACTAGACAGTCTAACGTCTACTCATAAAAAAAAACGAATTATTATTATTATTTTTTTCGTCCTTTGTTCACAAATGACGAGACTGAATTAAATTCTCGCCAGAATTTAATTTTAAACGACACGCACTTATCGTTTAATTTTCTTGCATGTAGACTGAATTAATATTTTTTTTACTTTTAAACGACACACACCTATCGTTTTCTTTTTTTCGTCCTTTGCTTTGTAAGCCAGTAAGTTGATTAGCTAACTCACCGCATGGGACATCGATTTCAGCTAATTTTGGAAAATTGCCAGAAGAAAAAGGTAACACATAATTTTATTTTGCATTTGAAAAAAAAAATATCTATTATTATTTATTTACCCGTTTTTCAGGTCTTCAGGTGGGCCATCTAACTTGTGTTTTAAGGAAAACTAATCCAACCCATTATTTATATTTTTCTATCATTCCAGCCCAAAACTAAACAAATGATAATTTGATATTTATAATTTCAGCTTTATACAATTTATTCAATGCATTTTCAAATCATAATGAGTCCATCATTCCGTAATTCGTATAGTTAATAAAAAAAGAAAAAAAAAAAGAAAAAAAAAAAGAAAAGGAGCTGGCATTGGGTGACTAAAGAATTCGAGAAACAAGTCTAACCTTTTGAGCGTGTCTCTTGAAGTTTCAGGCTCAAGCGCGTCAGGTTCTCAAAGGAGAGAGAGCCAAACATAATTACCTAGAGACTAGGGTCTTCTGCTTAGGAAACTGTCAAACTTTTTGGTGAAAACCAGCTACACGCGGGATTATAGTAACATTATTATACATGGTTATGATGAAGTGTAGCCAAATCAGCATTGAAATCATTATTTGATGATTAAATTTGAAGTCGTTG
Organism: Alnus glutinosa; assembly: GCF_958979055.1. Classification (NCBI taxonomy): domain Eukaryota; kingdom Viridiplantae; phylum Streptophyta; class Magnoliopsida; order Fagales; family Betulaceae; genus Alnus; species Alnus glutinosa. The sequence continues at coordinate 13,487,841 of NC_084894.1, read as the reverse complement.
ATTGTGTCATTCGTGAGTGAGAAATACCGTATAAATTTTTATGTAATCCATGCAATTCAGCAGTAACCAACCATGTAAAGCGAACAACTGTAAACTTGTTTGGCAAAGATATGTACAGACATCAAAGCAAGCCAATCGCACAATTGTGAACTTCTAGAATAAAAATGCATCGTATCAACTTTATATATATATATATATATATATTGTTTATTTAATTAGACACTTAATGATAAATTAAAGTGAGATATATTATTTGCAAACAAATTATACACACAATGTCTTTTTTGTGTGTTCTTATTTTATTTTCTTTTCTTTTTTTAAAAAAAAAAAACCAAAAGGCATTGCTATTGTGGCATTGTATGTACAATATGTGTGTAATTGTGCAAATAACATAAGACTTAGTAAGATTATGCTGTGTGCAACTAGGAAAAAAAATAAATCTTTATTTATTATGTGGATTTGATCAATCTCATTCTAATATTTACATTTTTTCAAGATCTTTTATAATTATAACCGGCCATTATTTAAAGACAACTCTCCCATCCTGCACACCACACTCATGTATAGCCTACAATTTCTTTGCATGACTGCTTGCCATTTATAAAATACACCTTTTTAATCTTCAAAGAATTTCTATGTTTGCTAGAATTTTTTTTTTTCTCAAAATAAAAATTTTAATAATCAACTCATAACACTCAAAAAAACAAAATGAAGAATCAAGTTGCAATTGTAACTTTTTATGATCATTTATAAAGCATGGTATTATTAGAGAATATATTCTCGATATAATTGTGATCGAATATGATATGAGAATATATGAGATTGTACGATTTGATTGTAATTGATTATAATCAAATCAGAATTGAATACATTCAATTTTTATTTGATTTGATATTCTTCCATACATTTTTGTATTTTCCCTGTATCCCTATAAATAGATACTATTTTTTATTGTAAATTCATCAAGATAAAGAAAAGCATAATGTAGCCCTTTGGGCTTCACTAAGTGGACGTAGGTCATAAACCAAACCACATAAAATTTATTGTCTCAATTTTATTATTTCCGCTATTGTCTTTATTTTTCTATATGATTATCTTTTTCTTTCGGATATAACATAGTAAACAATCAATGTGAAACTTAATACACTCCTTTATAATATATCCATTTTATGTGAGCTATCATCTTCATATTGGGAGACTTGGTGTTATAATTTTCCTCATTTAAATCCACTACATCTCTGTCACAGCCACGACGTGCAATGCTCTAGTACAATATGACATTAAAATACTCATGGGTGCATTGAATGCTACCTCACACATGAATTTATTTATAATATACCAGCCCTATGTAAATTAATCTCTTTCTAATGTAGTACTGGGTGTTACAAACGTTATGTTGTATTAGGACATGAAAAACTAACACGATCATCATGGTAAGAATGTCACATTTATAAGATTTCAAATACTTACATGTGGATTTGTCTTAGCTGCTTAGATAGATATAATGATTCTATCATATGATCTCGAATTAAAAAAGTATTTCTATTTGATTCTTGGTATTAAAAAAAATAAAACAATAATCAATATAAATACTAACTTATATTAATTTAAAACATTAACAATGATAATTATTATAATATCATATGATTCATATGGTCGTATATATAATGATAATATATTGTCATTATATATGAATAATATGATTAAGTTTCAGAAGTGTCATTATATCATATAATTAGTGTGAATTCATACTTACGTATATAATATACATATCTAGTCATTATATCTAAATATTATTAATAATTATTAAATAATTAAAATTTTAAATTATACTTAATCAATGTATGAGTATATCTAAGTATCTAAAATACTTAACCATTATATTAATATGAATTTGTATACTTATATGACATTTTGTAGGTATAATTATATATGTATATATATTTATGATTATGAATCCTATGATTCATACGATTCATAGCACATCACTTGATTTATAAGGTTATCTATGAATCAATGATAAGTAATTAAGTATGATCATTATGAGTCATAAATTATAATTATCATAATTCATAGCTATCTACTAATAATACTAATATCATATGATCATACGATCTAAGTATTATCATATGTTAGCATATTTAATATATTAACATGATATAACAATCCGTATGATATTGGATCACGTGATGTAATGATTATAAAATATTTAATGATAATACTTATAACATATAATAAAGTGATTATATGTCATATAACGCACTGTTATATTATTATATGATCATATAGTCTTATAATCTTATTATATTGCATGAATAATATGATTAAATATCTGGATTGTCGTTATATCATATGATTAACAATTAAGTATTGATATTATTCACTTTTACTATTTTATATTCATATAACCAATTAATTTATATTGACCAATGACCAATGACCATTGTTATTTGTTACTTAATTTATGCTTACATACAGTATATTGTTATTAATATACTATATTATAAAAATAAGTTATATATTAACAAATTGATATATATATATATATACACGAGTCGAGCCTTAATAAACGAGTCGATCCTTATACGAGCGGGTTTACGAGCTTTAATCGAGTCAAGCCGAGTTTATACGAGTTTGCATCGTTTAATAATCGATCCTAATTTCGTGTTCACGAGTAGCTCATTTAATAATCGATTCGAGCACGAGTCGAGTTTATTCGAGCCGATCTCGAGTAAGCTCACGAGTAGCTCAGCTCGTTTACACCCCTAGTTAAACTTACTCATGATGTGTGAATCATGTGTTTGTGTGAAAATCATTGTTTGTCAACAACACAGTGCTTTAAAATATTTGTGGGTATCATTTCTGCCATACCCTCACAAGGCTTCACTCGTCCTCTAAGGAGTCCTAGAGGTTTAAAAGGCTTGTTGCATATGCTAAATGTAATTGTCTCTCCCACAATAGTGGACTTATGTTTCATGCTTTGATTTTGTTTTCATTTTGTTTTTCTAAGGGACTAGCAAAATATAAGTTTAGGGGTTATTTCATGAGTGTCAAATATTGTATATTTGGACCTCTTAATTTGCATTTGTTAAACATTTAACTTTGTTGTTTTCTGATATTTTTAGTTAGTTTTGGTGTTTTAGTGTTTTGCAAATCATTGAGAGAAAATGGCCATCTTTTTGTGAAATTGCAAAGAAATGGAAAAAAAAAAAGTGTTTAAAGCAATAATAAAAAAATTAAAAAAAAAAAAAAAAAAAAAACACGTGGAGCGGCACAAGTTTGAGAGGTGTATATATATATATATTCTGAGCTAGCAGCTCACAATAGCAAGTTTTAAAGCGTCAATTCTTTTAGGAATGATAGCATATATGTTAATCTTTCCTCTTTGAAAAATAGAATGAATTCTAATTTATTATGTGTGTGTGCACAATGTGTAACAAAATATAGTAAATGCAGAATTTAAAGAACACAAATATTTTGTTAACAAAGTGGAAATTCAATGAAGAGAAAAACCACTCCGGGGCAGCCAAACCCAAGAAATCTATTATCAAAAGTCAATGCTAGCACATAGACAGTGACACTCACATACCTGATGCAGCGATCGTATCTAGCACTCTAACACGTAACCCATCGTGAACGCCTCCCAACCAAGTCTCCTACTTCAAGGGGTCATCTATGGATTCCTTTAACTTAGGGCTCCTCCCTAAGATAGACTTCAATAACGAGCACAGCAACAGTACACAACAGCAACGGCTTGAGAGCTAGCGGATCTTCTCAAATTCTCCCAAAAATATACTCTCTAAGCTCAAAGGAATTTAATACTGAATTCTGTAAATAATACATGCCTAGAGGCCTCTATTTATAGGCTCAGTAGACCTAAAACAAGTCTGAAATGGATTTCTCTAGGCAGCGTTCAGACGGTAGCTGAGAGCGTCCAGACGGACAACTATGCAACTGGCTTTTCATAACGCCCTTCACGCAATACCATATCAGGGTCACCTTCGAACGATGTTGCCCTAGCATTCGAACAGTTGCACTTCTACTGCACGTAATTTCCATAAAAAGGATTGGCGTCCAGACGGTGTTGCCCTGATGTCCAGACTGAAAAATTGAAATGACTTCTAAAATTAAAGTGTGTGCAACAAGTGTCAACAAAAATTAAAGCATAGCGGAAATTAAATGACACGGAGATTTTTGTTGACGAAGTGTAAACTCAGTTAAGAGAAAAACCACTCTGGGGCAGCCAAAACAAGGAATTCCACTATTCAGAAGACATAGCTAGATACAAGACAGTAACACTCTCTGACGTGTAACCCAACACGAATGCTTCCCAACCAGGTTCACCTACCTGAAGGGGTCTTCAATGGAACTCCTTACCTTAGAGCCGACCTCTAAGATAGACTTCAGTTTACAGCACAGCACACTTGTAAAACGGCTTCAGAGGGATTGATGACTTCTCTGAGCTCTAATGGAATTCACACCCTTGGCAAGGCTTTAGAGGAAATATCACGTCTCTAAGCTGTAGAGAATTCACCACCGAATTCTGTGTTGAAAGCATGCCTCAAGCCTCTTATTTATAGGCTTTGGAAATCCAAAATCGACTCAAAAACGGAGTCTGAAAGACATGCGTTCGGACGAGAGCCAGGGCCGTCCGGACGGGTCAAGTTTTTCATGTCCGGAAAGTAATTCTGGAATTTTCTGCAGGGCCGTCCGAACGGGCAAATCTTTCCATCCGGACGGAGGCCGTCCGGATGCTTCTAGGGTCCGTCCGGAGACTCAAATTACAGCATTTTTTCTAAGCTTTCCATGAAGCCGATTTCGTCCCAATCCGATATTTGAGTAAAAAGTTATGACCAAAATACCCGAGGGTGTCCGGACGGCTTGACCGAGGGTCCGGACGGTCAACTGCAACCGCCTCTCCAAGATAGCGCTGAAAGCTTCCATAACAAGGCCGCGTCCGGACGGTGTTGCCCTAGCGTCTGGACGGTTGCACTTCGGCTGCATGAAATTACCATAATAAGGCTTGGAGCGTTCGGACCTGAAGGCTAACGTCCGGATAGTTGAACTGGTGCACGTAACTTCCATATATGAAGCTTGATCGTCCGGACCATGAAGGCTGACGTCCGGACGGTTGAACTTGGTATGCACGTTCTTGCCTTATAGAGGACATCATCCAGATAGGATCACACATCGTCCGGACGGTAGCAGCCATCTTCCCATAACTGTGTCTTTAGGCAGAAACCCTATTTCTTGTCAAACATTGAATGGCGTCCGGACTGTATAACCACGTCGTCCGGACAGATGTGCTGGAACATTGGGATTTTCTCAAACTCTAAAGAGCGTCCGGATGGATGCAATCTTGAACTGTTCGAAACTTCTAGACATTGATGGGCATCCGGACGGAAAGATCTCGTCGTCCGGACAGATGTTGCTGACTGATGAGCGTCCGGACGGAATACCACGTCGTCCGGACGGCTGACAGGGAACCGAAATAAATCCTTGAAAACTTCACAGAATCTTCTCGAAGGACATAGCTGAAGAGTAGACTCTGGATAAAGCAGCATCCCTATGAAAGCAGCAACATTACATAGAAGTGATTTTGTCCAATAGAATGTAGCCAACACAAAAACTAACACAGACGGTTGCAATTCTTCTCCAAGTCTTACCTTATCAAGGATAGCGTCCGAACGGTGTAGACCTGACGGCCGAACGGATATAGCTGTCTTCCCATATCTATGTTTGAGAAGGAAATCCAATTTCTTATCGAACACTGATGAGGGTCCGAACTTGTTGCTGAGACGTCCGGTTGGATGCAATCTTGAACAGTTCGAAACTTCTGCACACTGATGGGCGTTCGAACGCATGACTGGGCCATTCGAACGAAAGCTTGGGATCCTACTTCTCTGACTTGGAATCTGCACAGAATCTTCTTTGAACTTCTTAAACTACATTTCTGAAACGAAGACTCAGAAACAAATGGCAAGATTACATAAAAGTGATTTCATCAAACAGAATGTAGCCAATCACATACTAACAAACTCCCCATTTGGCCATTCTATGACAAAAATCACTTGATTGGTTTAATAATACATTTTCGATCCAAAACAAAAAATACTCCCCCTTTTGTCTCAAAAGGACAAAAGGTAAAAATGAGTAGAGAAAAAACCAACTAACAAATTACTCCCCCTTAATGTCTCAACAGGACAAGGGTAAACAGAGTAAATAAAACCCATAGTTATAAAGTTTTACAATTATCCAAAACAGGAAAATAAAAATATCTCAAAATTAAACAGCAAAATACCAAAAAGAAAAACAATCAATCCTCATCTGGATGATGGTGCTTGAGACACTCCTGGATATCGAGTTGGCACTGCTCAACTCGAGTACTAATAGAACAGACCTCCCGCTAAATAGAGCTGACATCCCTTGAAGAGAACTCAATGCAGCCAGTATCTAAGCATATGCATCATCATACTGTCAAGGTGGAGGAGAAGTCTAAGAAGAGGAAGCTCATGAAGGTAGCTCAAACTAAACAGGTGGAGGCTGAGGAGCTTCACCTTGACCTTCATGCCTCAGCTGGGCATTAGATTTCATAAGAGTCTGACTGCCAAGGGAGTCATGTATCCTCATCACAGGCTCTGCAGAGACGTCTATCCCTCACTGAATAATGAGCTTCGTGATCAAGCACGCAAAAGGAAGCCCTGTAGTGTGTTCATCTCTCATCTCCAGCATAAGGTTGAAGATGTTCTTACATAAGCAAAATGGCATCCTCATACATAGAGCATATAAAAACTGGGCCCTCTTCAGGACAAGCTCACTCCTACGAGCTGTGGGCCATAAATTGTGCAAAACAATCTTTGTAAACAATTGGTGCAGGGGAGAAAAGGCACCTATCTTAATAAACGCATGAGCTCGCTCATGGCCCTATGGATGGGGATGAAAGTAATCCCTGAGCTACTCCAAGGTAGGGGGCTCCATAACCCCTGTGAAGGGACTGGCAGAAATAGGCAGAACTTGAACATCAATGACTACACTAATGACATGAGGATCAATCTGAATCACGTGGTCCTAAACTGCAGTCTCCCTCACCAGCCTGGGATATACTGTGCATGCACAGTTGTAAAGATATCCCAAATGATTGTCTCGAATGATCTCAGCAATGTAATCCAAGGGAGCTACCATAACATTTGCTCTGAGTACATTCCTTTCTGGAATAGCCTGTGTTAGTTTTTGTGTTGGCTATATTCTGTTGGACAAAATCACCTCTATGTAATGTTGTTGCTTTCACAGGGATGCTGCTTTATCTAGAGTCTACTCTTCAGCTATGTTCTTCAAGAAAATTCTGTGAAGATTTCAAGGAAGTTTGTTTCGGTTCCCTGTCAGCTGTCCGGACGATGTGGTCTCCCGTCCGGACGCTCATCAGTCAACAACATCCATCCGGACAACGAGAACTTTCCATCCTAACGCCCATCAATGTCTAGAAGCTTTGAACAGTTCAAGATTGCATCCGTCCGGACGTAATGGCAAATCGTCTGAATGCTCTTCAAAGTTCGAGAAGATCCCAGTGTTTCAGCGCATCCGTCCGGACGACGTGGCTATACCGTCCGGACGCCATTCAGTGTTTGACAAGTATTAGGGTTTCTGCCTCAAGACACATTTATGGGAAGACGGATGCAACCGTCCGGACGATGTGTGATCCCATCCGGACGATGTTCTCTATAAGGCAAGTCGTGCATCGAACGTTCAACCATCCAGACGATAGTCTTCATGGTCCGGACGCTCCGAAGCCTTATTATGGAAATTGCGTGCAGCTGAAGTGCAACCGTCCGAACGCTAGGGCAACACCGTCCAGACGTCCTCCGGTATTTGGATCATAAATTTTTACTCCAATATCGGATTGGGATGAAATCAGCGTCATTGGAAAGCTAACGAAAAATGCTATAATTTGAAAGTCTGTACGGCCAAAAGAAGCGTCCAGACAGCCCTACAGAAAATTCCAGAATTACTTTCCGGACAAGAAAAACTTGGCCCGTCCAGACGACCCTGGCTCCCGTCCGGATGCGCGTACCACAAAACGCGTTTTTGACCTAATTTGGAGCTCCCAAAGCCTATAAATAAGAGGGTCCAAGCATGCTTTCAACATAGATTTCGGTGGTGAATTCTCTACAGCTTAGAGAGGGTGTTTAGGGAGATATTGAAGATCTGCTAGCTCTTGCCAAGTGTGTGATTTGATCAGCTGTGAAGTCTATCTTAGGGGTTGACCCTAAGGTAAAGGATTCCATTGAAGACCCCTTCAGGTAGGAGACCTGGTTGGGAGGCGTTCGTGTTGGGTTACACGTTAGAGAGCAAGGTACGACCACTGCATCAGGGGTATGTGAGTGTTACTATCTTGTATCTAGTCTTGTCTTCTGAATAGTGGATATCCTAGGTTTGACTGCCCCGGAGTGGTTTTTCTCTTAATTGAGTTTCCACTTCGTCAACAAAAATCTCTCTGTCATTTACTTTCCGCTATGTTTATTTTTGTTGACACTTTGCACACACACTTATCGTTTTATTTAGAAGTCAAATTTCAATTTTCAGCCTGCATGTTCTCTACTTTTGCTAAGGAGGCAGCTTGAGCTTCTTTTGTCCTCTGTCAGACCCTGAGTTGAGAACTGTCTGCAGACATAGTGCTGCAAAAATAACCCAAAAGATTGCCACAAAAAATTACCAATGAAATGTCATTAGTTCCAAAAAAAAAATTGGCATTATAACATTAGTAATTTGGACTTCCCAAAAATACAAATAATACAATAATTAGCCCAAACAGTAAGCATAATTGATAGAACAAATATCCCAATCTCAACAGCTCAAAATAATCATCCTCATGCAATTTTTTTTTTCTCGATAATATCCCAAGGTATATCTTAAAAAAAAAAAAAAACTAAACTAAAAAGACAATAAAGGGCATAGCAAAATACCTGGAAGGAGATAATGTGCAGAAAAGGACAAAAGAGGATGAGAACTCATGAGAAAACACGAGACAAAGCACACCAAAAAGCTCTTAAAAACTCAAAAAATCGAGAGAAAACAAATGGAGTATGTGAGGGCTAGGGAGAAAGGGATGCGGTTTTAAACCTATAGGGTACCCGTCCGAACGAATACTGCCAGATCATCACTTGGCAGAACTACGCGCGTCCGGACGTGTAACTTAATTTTCCAGACGACTGAGCAGCACGCGTCGGACCCAAGAGTAGGACCATCCGAACGCTTCACAAAGAAAACCTCAAACTGGAGGAAAATTTGCATAAAAGTATTTTTCCTTAAAAATAGCTTCAGAATACACATGTATAAACAACTGATAAAGCAGTCAAATAGCATTTCAAGAATATGCAAAGATATAATTGAGAGTTCAGTTTTCAATAAGCACAAATTTCCCTGCAGATAGAAATTGATGTGTGTGTGTGTGTGTGTGTGCGCACAATAGAATGACTTCTAATTTGCTCTATGTGTGTGCACAATGTGTAACAAAATATTGTTGTTGGTTTGTAATTGGCCGCATTCTGTTGGACAAAATCACTTCATTGTAATGATGCTTTTTAACAGGGATTCTGCTATTTAGAAGTGTTTCCAGAAGATTCTGCACAGTTTGCAAGTCAGAAAATCCGGTTCCCCACTAGCCGTCCGGACTACGTGTCATACCGTCCAAACGCTTAGCTGTCTAATGCATCAGCCGTCCGGACGATGTGTCAAACCGTCCGGATGCACATGAGACTAAAGCAACCACCGTCCAGACGGCGCCCAGTTCTATCAAGCCAGACGTTCATTTGAACTGTCAGCCTATAAATAGAGGCCCCTAGGCTTGAGAACTACAAGAATTTGGTGGTGAATTCCTTATAGCTTAGAGAGGGTGTTTAGGGAGATATTGAAGATCTGCTAGCTCTCTAGCTTTTGCCAGTGTGTGATTTGATCAGCTGTGAAGTCTATCTTAGGGGTTGGCCCTAAGGTAAAGGATTCCATTGAAGACCCCTTCAGGTAGGAGACCTGGTTGGGAGGTGTTCGTGTTGGGTTACACGTTAGAGTTCAAGGTACGACCACTACATCAGGGGTATGTGAGTGCTACTACTTTGTAACTAGCTTTGTCTTCTGAATAGTGGATATCCTGGGTTTGGCTGCCCCGGAGTGGTTTTTCTCTTAATTGAGTTTCCACTTCGTCAACAAAATATTTGTCTCCTTTAATTCCGCATTTAATATTTTGTTGCAAACTGTTCACACACACTGTTAATTAGAAGTCCAATAATTTTCAGTTGTAAATGCAGAATTTAAAGAACACAAATATTTTGTTAACGAAGTGGAAACTCAATGAAGAGAAAAACCACTCAGGGGCAGCCAAACCCAGGAAATCCACTATCAAAAGACAATGCTAGTACATAGATGGTAACACTCACATACCCGATGCAGCGATCATATCTATCACTCCAACACGTAACCCAACGTGAACGCCTGCCAACCAAGTCTCTACTTGAAGGGGTCTTCTATGGATTCCTTTACCTTAGGGCTCCCCCCTAAGATAGACTTCAATAACAAGCATAGCAATAGTACACAACAGCAACGGCTTAAGAGCTAGCGGATCTTCACAAATTCTCCCTAAAATATACTCTCTAAGCTCTAAGGAATTCAATACTAAATTCTATAAATAATACATGCCTAGGGGCCTCTATTTATAGGCTTAGCAGACCTAAAACAAGTCTGAAACAGATTTCTCTAGGTGGCGTCCGGACGGTAGCAAAGAGCATCCGGACAGACAACTATGCAACAGACTTTCCATAATGCACTTCACGCAATACCGTATCAAGGCCGCGTCCGGACGGTTGCACTTTTGCTGCATGGAATTTCCATAATAAGGACTGGCGTCTGAACGGTGTTGCCTTGATGTCTGGATGGTTGCAATTCTTTTCCACGTCTTACCTTATCAAGGATAGTGTCCTGACAGTGTAGACCTGACGTCGTGTAGACCTGACGTCCAAACGGATGCAACTGTCTTCCCATATCTGTGTTTGAGGAGGAAATCCGATTTCTTGTCGAACACTAATGAGCAGACTCGTTGCTAAGACGTCCAGACGGATGCAACCTTGAACAATTCAAAACTTTTTGACACTTATGGGCGTCCGGATGCATGACTGGGTCGTCCGGACGGAAGCTTGGGATCTGACTTCTCTGACTTGGAATCTGCATAGAATCTTCTTTGAACTTCTTGAAGTAAATTTCTGAAACAAAGACTCTGAAACAAACGACATCCCTAATAAAATGGCAACATTACATAAAAGTTATTTTGTCGAACAGAATGCAGCCAATCACATACTAACACTCTTGTAAGACACGTGGTGTGGAGGCAGTTGGGTGAGCATTGGTTTTTTTTTAAAAAAAAACCCAAAAACAGGCGTGAGTTAAAAGAAAAGCAAAACACGTGGGTGTGGAGGTCCCATACATGCAGATATGGAAAGAATTTTTTGGCCTAGACACACACATTTTGTTGAGAAGTGAGGAGCCGAAACTTTGTATGTGGAGGCATGAAAACCTAAAAAGGTTGAAAATATATATATTGTTAGAGGAGTGAAGCGGCATCAGGGAGAACTGAACAAAACAGGAGGCACGATTTTCTTCAAGCATGCTTCTCAGAACTAGAATGTAGCACAGAACGTGTAAGACGTAGGGAGAGGCGTAATGTTTGAGTGGCAATTTTGTTCCCGTACATTTTCTTTTACAGCCGCACCAAGAGCAAGTCTTGTTCTTGCGTGCTTTCTTTCATTTATTTTTTTAATGTTTTTAATTAAACTTTGTATGTTGAATTTAGTCATGAGAGGTTAAATCTTCAACTAAGGTTGAAGATGAAACCTTGCCATTGATAACACTTTCATTCTTGTTATTTTATTTTATGCAATTCCAATATTTATCAAAATATTGTTCAAGTCCAATATTCAATTAATTGATTTATGTCTTTTGATTGAATGATTATTTATTAAAAGTTCGATATTCAATGTTTTTCAACCAATGGATACATCAAATAATTTGATTGAAAGATGATATCCATTTTGATTTGTTTGTCAAAACGGATACATTGGATGATTTGATTTCAATTGGATATTCGTTGTGATTTGTTATAGAGTTGGATTCATTGAATGATTTAATATAATTTTTAAAGAATTTTGAACAATAAATAAGGCTTATTTGTTTATCGGGTATATGAGTAAAATACAAGAATGTGGTGTTTGATTGGGCGAGGTGGATTCTGAAAACCTTAGTACTTTTTATCTATTGTTTTTAATTTAGATTTATTATTTGGCATAAGAAAAATCCCAAAAATTTGGAACAAGGTTAAAATAGGATTAGTTTAAATAGAGATTAATTTTCGTAACGCAATTCCCTATGGATTCGACCTCGCACTTGCGCACACTATATTGAAAACGATTTGTGTGCTTGTGAGTACTTTAAAACTCACAACAGTCATCATATCATAAATACAATAGAAAGGGAAGAAGAGACGAGGGAAAAAAAAGCCTTAAGTGTTGTGGGGGATACGACGGATAAGGATCCACAAAGTATCCCAATTAAGGAAGAGATAGCAAGCGACCGGGGCGAAGAAAGATGCTGAAGCACGGGGTTTGCACTAGTTTGGTGGCATCAAAGGGGGGTAAGTCTCGTGAGGATTTGCCAAAAATGCTATCCACAAACATTATACAAATCATGTTATCCATAAGATTGAAGTGTCACAAAAATAATGATTCTCATTCATTAGCAAACTTAACAAGATAAACTCCATCTTCAAAACTAGTAAAAAATCCAAAGTCTAAACATTTAAAGATATTTGGTTGAGGCATCACAAGTTCAAATTGGTGTAAAGTGAACTAACACACAATTATGAGGCTTCAAATTAATTCCAATGAGCATGATTCAATACCTCAAAATTTACTGGGATCCCCATTAGATGAAACAACCAAGGCTTGATGATATTATTCTTTCTTTCTTTTTTTATTCGGCTATGCAATGCTTAGCTACCATCAGCTTTCTAATTGACCCATGTATCAAGTGTTAGGCCAATGACCCTCAAACCATATGGCTTCAAGGCAATAGGTGTAAAAGACCCCTGCGGGCTTACTAACTCGAGTCAAAAAGGCTACGAAGTTAAACTTATTCATATTATCAGTTAATCAAAATTTATCACCTTTCGATATGAACACTCAATGCTTAATGAGGCAAGAGGTACAATTACTCCGTGAAAAATTCAATTCTTTTTTTTAAAAAAAAAAAATTATTAATCTCATGCTTAGGTCATTTATCTAATAAGTCATCACTTCACACCAAGATATTGAAAACAGACAATCGGTTTCACATGTCATACCTCACAAATTGTGTGCTAATGTGCTCGTGCATATTCAAAGTGAAACATGTGAATTCTCATGTGCCAAAGGTAAATGTCAAGATTTAGATTCCTTAATGAAATGATCATGTGTTCAAAATTTTTAGCTTGCCAATGAAGTACAAATCACAGTTAAAGTTCAACCAAATTTCAAGAAATAACATGATCAGGCATTCACAGTATCTACAACAGGACAACAAAATGTTTTCCCTACTCCCAAACTTAAACGAGACATTGTCTCCAATGTATAGATAGAGATACAATACTGGGTGGAAAGGAAAAGGTGGCGTGAAAGTACTCCCCCAAACTTCGACACAAGAACGCATGTCCTAAAAAACAAAGCACTACTCCAGCCGTGTAATAAAAATAGGCATTATGAAAAACAACAGGATAAGTGTCCGTAAGAGATAAAATAAAAATAAAAAGCAAAAATAAAATAAACAAACATAAAGAACCTGAAGAAAGACAGGAAAAGAGTGGGTTGCCTCCCATAAGTGCAAAGTTTAACATCTTCAGCAATTCCCTTCATAATCTACACCCTATATAGGTTGATCAATGAATGGGAATGCAAAACAACCCTTAGTCAGAATCCCAAGAAGTGAGTCTTCAACAAATTTTTTCAGTAAGTCTAGGAAGAAACACTCCTTCACAAACAGCGGTGGTTGGGCGGCCTGAAAGATGTTGAGTTGTACTCCCACTTTCTCAATAGGCTCTTCGAGATCTTGAAGAAATAGATATTTGGGATCATATTCCATTCCAATAGGAACTAGGGATGGAAGTGGATCTTTCGGAGGTTCAAAATACTTATTCTTTCTTTCTTTTATCTCGTTGTCAATTATCCTCTCTCTCCTTAGTGGGATGTTGGCCTGGATCATTTCATCATGAGAATTGCTTGAAGCATCTTCATCAATCATGTATTATGGATACTTGTCTTCAGATTGACTCCAAAGCTCTTCTTCCTCTGCCTGATTGAGTGCATGAACTAACTGCTCCACTTAAAATTCTAGCTTGGCTATAAATTGAGATCGGGAATGCAGCAATTGAGTGGCTGCCTCAAGTTCGCCAAGGGCCGCCAACACTGTATCTTCAAAGCCAGCACTATATGGAGATGATTGACATTGCTAGTGGGGAGGATGGACGTGAGATGGTGGATAGAATGCTTGATTGTTGAACTATGGATATGCTTCATTGTGCAGTTCGTGACATTGTGGGGCTGAATTTCCCATGGCTTGATCTTGCCAAGAGAAATTAGGATGGTTTCTCTATCCCGGGTCATAATAATCAGAGTAAAGATTATTCGTTGGTCTAGAGAAAGCCACCGACTCTAAATCAAAGTTGTCAAAACCAAAGTGAGTTTGATAACCATCATATGGGTCCATAGCCATGGTTCAAGGTCAAGGTCGCTAATGTGGTCTTTTTGTTTACCAAAATATATCAATAATAAAATTAACCACTCGCAATAGAATGAATCCTTGTAGGATAAGGCTATAGAGAGGGTGTCGAACCTCAAGGATTGCAGGGACATTGCTATCAAGTTTATGAAAATTAAAAATAACTAAAGAAAAGATTGTTGATTTTTATTTTCTAAAAATAAATTCATAAAAGTAAAAGTAAAAAAAACATAAATTTAAGAGAGTATGGATGAGATAAAGAATAGGGGATTGATTTCACCACTCACTTCATAACAATGGTTAATCATAAATTAACAAGGGAAATTCATACTATGCATGATATAGGGCTCGTCTCACTCAAGTAGTCAAGAAATTACCTCTAAAGAATAAGTATAATCCATCTTCGGTTGGCACGGATCGTCCACCTAACCACTAAGATGCGGTACGACCCGTCTTCCCTAGGTATGGATTAGCTACGTCTTTAATAGGATACATACAATCAATGGAATAGTATAACATATCTTCAGTTGGTACAGACTGTCTACCTAAATTACACTAAACTAAGGTGTAGTACAATCTGTCTTCCCTAGGCATGGCCTATCTAACCCTCTTGATCATATATCAATTAAAACTGTTGTATAACAATCATTCACATAATCATAGAAAATATGAAGGATTGAGGTCAATCAATATAAAAGACTTTCTGAGACAAGATAAGAAATTCATAATAATTGAATATAAACATTAAGATCAATTCTCACAGTTATACAACCATCATGCATATAGAAAATCCCAAATTAAAATACAATTAAACTATCTTTACTTGAAAAGGGCTACATCAACACCCTATTAGGAATTTAGCCGCTCATCGTGGTGTTGGGATGGCCTCCTGCCATGTTCTTCTCCTCTTCAACTTGTCAGACTTCCAAGAAGAATTTTCTGTATAAAGCTAAGTACAAGCACAAGCACATGCACCCCTTCTCTTGAAGCTTAGGGTTCTATTTATAGAGACTAGGAGAGGCCTAAAAGCTCTTGAAATTCCAGAAAAATCGTCTCTTGAGTTTTCTTGTCCAAATATGAGATTGAAAATTCAATCCAAGTAGGAAAAGGATTCCAAATTCGTCCAGAATTGTGGTCTTTTATTGCGGGAAAAGTTTGGCATAGTAAACGTCCGAATTAGGAAAAATCTATTTCTAACATATTTTTTGATGTTTTTATTAGCTTTCCAACTCCACCAATTTTATTACAATCCGATATCTAAGCCAAAAGTTATAATCAAAACACTGAGACAGGTGCAGAATCCAAATTTGAACCCATTGACTCTTAGTGGAAAAATTCTAATTTAATCATTCACTTGATTTGATTAAACTTAACCACATCATATAGGTCTTCTATTATGATTGGTTAAGCTTAAACATATCTTCTAGGTCTTCTCAAAGTGTGCTTTAAGCCCAAAATTAATGGAATTAATTGCATCTTTATTTAAAACCTGAAAAACATTAAAACAACACAAAATCAAACAAATAACAATGCTAAGGAATTAACATATATAAGTTAAGGGGCTTGAACGTACAACATTCGACGCTTATTAGTCGCAAAGATAGAAGTGACAAAGAACAACGACCAATCATAACTAAGTAAAACAAATAAATATATATGGAAAAGTTAAAAAAAAAATACTAAAAGTTCAGGTGTACCGCACTTTGCAGTGGAGTAGCTTTAATACTACTGATCTAGGAAGGTGCGCTCGAGCCCAATTAATTGCGCTCGAGCCCTTCTGTGTAGCAGTGTTGTGCTTGAGCCCAACCAGAATATACTCAAGCCCATCTAATAATGCTGAACTTGAAACAAAAAAACTAGAATAAAAATTTAAAAATCAAATACATACAATTTCCTAAACTAAGAATCAAATTATATTTACTCCCAAAAACTTAACAATGTAACCGTAACATTCCCCGGCAACGGCGCCAAAAATTAATGTGGTCGTGAGTGTATCAATAATAAAATAAACCACTATCAATAAAATGAATCTTTGTAGGATAGGGTCTATATGAGGGTGTCAAACCTTAAGGACTGTGAGTTGTTAAGTTATTGAAATTAACTCTAATCTAATTTAGAAAAGATATTTGGTTTTGGTTTTTTAATTGAAACTAAATAAAAACATAAAAGTAAGATAGTATAGAGAAGATATAGGGGATTGATTTCATCATTAATCTCATAATAATGGTAAATTGCATTTAACAGAGGAATTTCACTGACACAAATGATATAACTTGTGTGTGTTTTCCAAGCACCCAACGATGTTGTCAAGAAATTTCTTTATTAAGAAATAAGAATAGCCCATCTTCGGTTAGCACAGATCGGCCACCTAGTCACAAAAATGCGGTACGATCCATCTTCCCTAGGTATGAACTATCAAATTTCGTAATTAACATACACGTAATCAAGGGATAAACATAACTCACCTTTCAGCAAGGCATTGTTCTACCTAAATGAAACTTACTAGGGTATAGAGCAATTCATTCTTCCTAGGCATAGGCTATCAAACCGTCATGATTTCTTGTCCATTAATGCCGTTGTAAAACCATCATTCATACAATTGCAGAAAATATGAACGTTGAGTTCAATCTAGATAATTTTCTAAGATAAAAGGTTTATCAAAATCAAATTTAGACATTAAGAAACATTCTCAAGATTAAACAACCAATACTCATTATATGAAATTTGTTAGTTTGTGATTGGCTGCATTCTATTTGACAAAATCACTTTTATGTAATGTTGCTACATAATCAGGGGTGCCGTTTATTTTAGAGTCTTCGTTTCAGAAATATGCTTCAAGAAGTTCAAAGAAGATTCTATGCAAATTCCAAGTCAAAGAAGTTAAATCCCAAGCATCCGTCCAGACGGCCCAGTATAACGTCTGGACATCAGTCAGCAACATTCGTCTGAACGACATGGCAATACCATTCGGATGCCCATCAGTATCCAGAAGTTTCAAACTGTTCAAGGTTGCATCCATCCGGACGTCTCAGCAACACGTTCGAACGCTCATCAGTGTTTGACAAGAAATGGGATTTCCTTCTCAGACACAGATATGGGAAGACAGCTGCATACGTCCAGACGCCAGGTCTACACCGTTCAAATGCTATCCTTGATAAGGCAAGACGTGGAAAAGAATCCCAACCATCCGAACGTCAGGGCAACACCGTCCGGACACTGGTCCTTATTATGAAAATTGCGTAGCAAAAGTGCAACCGTCTGGATGCTAGGGCAACACCGTCTAAACACGGCCCTGATATGGTATTGTGTGAAGTGCATTATGGAAAGTCGGTTGCAAAGTTGTCAGTCCTGATGATTTCAGCTACCGTCCGGATGCCGTCTAGAGAAATCCATTCCGGACTCGATTTAGGTCTACTAAGCCTATAAATAGAGGTCTCTAGGCATGTATTATTTACAGAATTCGGAATTAAATTCTTTAGAGCTTAGAGGGTATATTTTAGGGAGAATTTGTGAAGATCCAATAACTCTCAAGCCGTTGCCGTTCTGTGTTGTTGTTGTGCTCGTTATTTAAGTCTATCTTAGGGAGAAGCCTTAAGTTAAAGGAATCCATAGAAGACCCCTTCAAGTAGAAGACTTCGTTGGGAGGTGTTCACGTTGGCTTACGTGTCAGAGTGCTAGATACGATCGCTGCATCAAGCATGTGAGTGTTACTATCTATGTACTACCCTTGTCTTCTGATAGTGGATTTCCTAGGTTTGGCTGCCCCGGAGTGGTTTATCTCTTAATTGAATTTCCACTTCGTTAACAAAATAATTGTGTTCTTTAAATTCCGCATGTACATTATTTTGTTACACATTGCGCGCACACACACAGTTAATTAGAAGTCATTTATTTTTCAATTGGTATCAGAGCTTGGTACACTCTGTTTAGATTTAATTCTTGAGTGTTTTCCTTTTGACTTTTATTTTATGTTTCTATTTCTCAAAATCTTATGACTGTTCCTGCGTTTGATGGCACGAACTATGGCTATTGGAAATCTCGTGTGCGTTTCCTTTTAAAATCCATTGATTGTTGGAAAACTGTTGAATTTGGATGGGCTAAACCAGAGGATACAGCTGACGAACTTACAATTGTTCAAACCAGTGCGAGACTTTCCAATGATAAAGCCATTCATGCTCTATGTCAAGCGCTTTCACCATCTAAATTCGCAAGAATCTCAAATTGTGAATCCGCTTAAGCAGCATGGCAAATCTTAGAAACAACATATGAAGGCACAAAACTTGTAAAATCTGCCAAGCTCCAGATGTTGATTTCTATATTTGAAGAGATTAAGATGCTTGAAGATGAGACAGTCGGAGAGTTTTACACTTAGATGAGTGACCTAAGAAACTCGATGGTGAGTCTTGGGAAGTCCGTCTCAGATGTAAAGCTTATCCAAAAAATTTTAAGATCTTTGCCTGAGTGTTTCAGAATAAAGGTGGCTACCATTGAAGAAAGCAAGGATCTAGAAGAGATGAAGATTAAAGAGTTGGTAGGATCTCTTCAAACTTATGAGCTTTCCCTACCTCCAGTCAAAAAGTAAAGGCTATTGCCCTCAAGGCATCTAAGAAGAAGGTCAGAATCTCATTTAAGGAAGAGTCTAACAATGAAGAAGATGTAGTGGCAATGCTGGCCAAGAACTTATGAAGACTGATGAAGAATGATAAATTCAAGAAGAAATTCACCAAAAGACTGAAGAAGGCCCCTAGAGAATCTAAGCCTGAAGAAGCTGAGAAGAAGGACCTGAGAGGTCCCAGATGTTTTGAATGCTCAGGATTTTGGCAAATTCAGGCTGACTGTGGAAATCTCAAGCAGGGAAAAGGGAAGGCTTACAATGCAACTCTCAGTGATGAGTCCGAAAAAGAAGAAACTCCTACTCAAGATCAATTTCTAGCCTTTGTGGCTCCACATGAAGACGAGGAGGATTCTTATTCCTACTACTTTGAGCACAAGGATGAAGATGGCGAAGAACTCAAGGAGGCTTATAAAGTTCTCTATGTAGAGTTCATAAAGTTGAGGGAGACTCGCAAGCAGCACATCCATGAGCTGAACAATCTATAAACAGAGAAGAGTTCATTGCTGCTCTAAATTCAAGACCTAGAGGAGAACCTATTAGAGACATAACTACAATTGGAGAGGGTCACTGATGAGAAACTAACCCATATGCTGTTAATCCAGAAAAGCCCAACAGACAAGATCGAACTCGGGTATGTAGCTTCTTCCTCTGATATCCCCTCTACTTCTAGGACTGTGTTTGTCAAGCCCACAGTTCCTGAGCCTCCATCCTTCGATAAAGGAAAGGAAGTTATTGATGGGGATGTTCCAGCTAGTGCTAAGGCTACTCAGAAGCCTCATATCATAAGAAGGCCTCCTACATTCGGCATTAGACCTCTGGCCCAGCATCAGGTTCCACAGCATCAGGCTCCCTAGTATCAAGCTCCATGGCATCAGGCCCCACGGCATCAAGCTCCTTAGCATCAGCGGCATCAGCAGCGATTTGTTCCTGCCAATCAAAATGGCAAACCCAAGAAAAATAAATCAAGGCACTACATGAATACACCATAAAAGGTTAAGGATGATTAATTCTATAAGGAGCTACCTATATTGATGCAGAGTATGATACGGTGGATGGATTTGATGAGTGTCAAATATTACATATGTGGACCCTTTAATTTGCATTTACTAAACCTTTAGTTTTGTTATTTTCTAATATTTTTGGTTAGTTTTGGTATTTTAGTATTTTGCAGGTCATTGAGAGAAAAAAATAGCTTTAAGATGAAAGAAAGCATACTTTGAGAAGACCTAGAGGATGTGGGTATGTTCAACCAAATTAAGGAGAGGACTAAATCGGAATTTCTCTAATTGGAGTCAAAATCGGATTAGAATTCAGATTATGCACATGTCATAGTATTTTAGCCATAACTTTCAGGTCAAATATCCAATTAAGGTGAATCAAGTGGCGTTGGAACGCTAACTCAATTTTCTACAAATTCTTATGAAATATAATTTTCCTAATTCGGACGTCTACTATGCCAAAAGTGTCTCACAATAAAAGACCGCAAATCTGGACGAATTTCGAGTCCTTTTCCTTCTTGGATTGAGTTTTGAGTTTCCTACTCAAACTAGGTGACTAACCTCCGATTTTAATAGGAATTCTAGGGCTTCTAGGATTTGTTTTCTCCCTATAAATAGACCTCTAAGCCTCAAGAAAAAAGGTAGGAAGCTAGAGACCAAATATATTCTTTTCTTTTTAGTTTAGTTTTTCTTTAGGGTAGGTTTTATTTTTCATAGCCATGTGTAGCTAATTTTTCAACTAAGGTTGAGGATGAAGCCTCACCATTGAAGAGCAACAATATTTTCATGTAAGTTTATACTATCCAATTTTATTTGGTTTAATTTTTCCTATGTTTTACTTCTTTTCAATTTGTAGAATGATTCTTGGATATCTTTTGTGATTCAAGAATACATTTGATTATTTGAGATAATTTCACATAATTGATTGCTTAGGTTTTTATTTATCAAAACGTTGGATAGTCATTGTATTTCGTTCTACGGATACATTTGATGATTTGGTTTAAACCAAATATCTTTTGTGATTTGTGCAAAGAACGGATTCATTGAATAATTTTATGATTTTTATGAAGCATAGTAAAACATTCATAAGATTTGTATGGTGAGAACTTCGGATGTGTATTGATGAACATGATAATATATTGCTATGATTTGGTGGGTGTGGATTTCAAAACCTTAGTACCTTTTCTTTTGTTTTATTTTACTTTATTTAGTTTGTTTTCTTTTTATCAAAAATCAAACCTTTTTTGGAACTAGGTTAAGATTCAATTAGTTTAGAAACAAAATTGTTCTTCAAAAACAGAATTCCCTATGGGATCAACCTCGCACTTGCGAAACCCTTTATTGCAAATGATTCGTGCACTTGCGAGTACAATTAAAATTCGCATCAGATTACTAGATGAAGGCCTGTCAACAACCACCACCAGGAAGGCAGACATGGGTCAGAAAGGATGAAGTTTCACCCTTGAGGGGGAATGGTCACATCTAGATGGTAAGGGTACACATGCCTAGGATTTGGTTCCTAATCCTAAAGCATCAGGTTCGATTGCATTGCACTGTTTTCTCTAGCATATTCCCGCTTGCTTTGCAATCTAGGAACCATTATTATTTTTCTCCTATTTCTCTTGTTGTTCTTGAGAAACTACTGTAGTTACTATTCGGGGATGACAGAAAAGCACGTCGAGCGGCTGTTTTCTGTCTTGGTAATTCTAAACCTTTCTCCTTGAGGACAGGTTTGATCTTGCCACACATGCTCAGTTTAATTTCTGGTTAGGGGAAGAAGATGAAGAGAATTTTATTTTTTCTTTTAATAGTTTTTCAGATATTGCATGTATTTTTGCCTGATATCTCAGTTGATTGTGTATTAATTGAATATGCTTATATATTATTGAGAGTTTATGTATTATATCTACTAAGTTTTCTTGTGCATCTTAATTTTGGATAGTTACTTTTCTCATGCGATGATTCTATGCACTATACAAGGCTCCCCTAAGGTACATTTTCTTTTCTCTCTAACTTTTTGCTTCTGAAAATTCTGATGAGAGAGATTTTTTTTTGCTAAGATGGTCAAATTGACCAACTCACTAGTTGAACCTAGGACCTAAAAATTCTGGTATTCTTTCCATGTTGTAGCACCAAGTGATAAAAAGCATTTAAAAATCAATAAATATGGATAAATAAAAATATCCACTACTTATTGTGTTATAATTCTGTTCAACTTGTCCCTAAAGAAACAGTCAGTGACCAAATCATTGCGAAAATAGACAGTCACTAAAGAACTAAGTAAAAGAAAAGTGTTGCAGCTTAGGGGGAATGTTTCAGATGAGGGTAGTTAGGCCCTAGTAAAATAAGGTTTGACTTTTGACTAATCTATCATTGATTTTCTCCTTTGTTTAGAAAATTCAGTTGCTTTTTGTCATATTAGTGAACTTCATACCTTAATGAGAAAGTCTTCACACACACACGCATTGTATGAGTTGAGTAATCTATTTAAAATTTCTATCTCCAGGAAAATTTGTGCTAATTGAACTCTTAACTCTCAATTATGTATTTGCATATTTTTGAAATGCTATTTGACTGTTTTATCATATGATTATGCATGCGTGTTCTGAAGCTAACTTTAAGGAAAATATTTTTCTGCAAATTTTCCTTCAGTTTCTATTTTTTAGTGTGAAGGGTACGGACGGTCTTCTCTTGCTTCCAGACGAGTGCGGCTCAGACAGCTGGACGGTCAAGTGACACATCCGGAAGCGCACGGTTCTGCCGAGGGTTGACATGGCAGTGACCGTCCGGATAGGTACCCTACAGGTTAAGAATCACGTCTCTTTCTCTTTTGTGCCACACAGGCCCTTGATTTTTATCCTTTCTCTTTTGTTTTCTTGTGCATTTGTGCAGATTTCTCGTGCTTTCTCATGAGTTCTCAGTCCCTTTTATCATTTTATGCATTTCCTCTCCATTCCAAGTACTTTATTAGCTCTTTACATTGTTTTCAATTTATTTTAACTATTAGAATATTATTTTTTATGGAATTGTTTGAGAAGAATATTGCATGAAATTGATTTTTTCTCTGTTGCTAAGATTGGGATAATTGTGCTGTCATTTGGCCCAGTTTGGGATATTATTGTGTATGTGTTAGAAAGTTCAAATTACTGTCGTTATAATGCCGAAATTTTTTTTTAGGACTAATGACATTTCATTGGCATTATTTATAGCAACCTTTTGGGTTTTTTTTGCAGCACTTTGTCTGCAAACAGTTCTCAGCGCAGGGTCCGACAAAGGACGGAAGAAGCTCGAGCTGCCTCCTTGGCAAAAGTGGAGAACAGGTAGGCTATTCCAGAGAGGAATATCCTCAGAACAGATGTTATGGTAGCTCAACTAGTTTACATTGCTAAGATCATCTGCGACAACCACTGGGGATATCTTTACAACTGTGCATGCACAGTATGTCCCAAACTGGTGAGGGAGTTTTACTGGTATCTGGAGGTGATTTAGGATGAGGACCATGGGATCATTCTTCAGACTTCCATTCAGGGCCACATGCTTCAGATTGATCCTCAGGTCATCAGTGCCATCATTGATGTTCCAGTCCTGCTTGTATCTGCCAGTCCCTTCATAGAGGACATGGAGCCCCCTACCTTGGAGTAGCTCAGGGATTACTTTCATGCCCATCCACAGGGTCATGAGTGAGCTCATGCGTTTATCAAGATAGGTGCATTTTCTCCCCCACACCCATTGCTTGCAAAGATTGTTTTGCACAATCTATGGCCCACAGCTCATAGGAGTGAGCTTGTTCTGAAGATGGCCCAATTTGGGATATTTTGTGTATGTGTTTTTTTGAGAAAGTTCAAATTACTGTCATTATAATGCCGAAATTTTTTTTTGGGACTAATGACATTTCATTGGCATTATTTTTAGCAACCTTTTAGGTTATTTTTGCAGCACTTTGTCTGCAAACAATTCTCAGCGCAGGGTCCGACAAAGGACGGAAGAAGCTCGAGCTACCTCCTTGGCAAAAGTGGAGAACAAGCAGGCTATTCCAAAGAGGAATATCCTCAGAACAGATGTTATGGTAGCTCCACTAGATTACATTGCTAAGATCATCCGCGACAACCACTAGGGATATCTTTACAACTGTGCATGCACAGTATGTCCCAAACTGGTGAGGGAGTTTTACTGGTATCTGGAGGTGATTCAGGATGAGGACCATGGGATCATTCTTTAGACTTCCGTTCAGGGCCACATGCTTCAGATTGATCCTCAGGTCATCAGTGCCATCATTGATGTTCTAGTCCTGCATGTATCTGCCAGTCCCTTCATAGAGGACATGGAGCCCCCTACCTTGGAGTAGCTCAGGGATTACTTTCATGCCCATCCACAGGGTCATGAGCGAGCTCATGCGTTTATCAAGATAGGTGCATTTTCTCCCCCACACCCACTGCTTGCAAAGATTGTTTTGCACAATCTATGACCCACAGCTCGTAGGAGTGAGCTTGTTCTGAAGATGGCCCAGTTTTTATATGCCCTATGTATGAGGATGCCTTTTTGTTTGTGTAAGCACATCCTCAATCTTATGCTGGAGATGGGAGATGAACACTCTACAGGGCTTCCTTTTGAGTGCTTGTTGACGAAGCTCATCATTCAGTCTGGGATAGACATCTCTGCAGAGCCTGTGATAAGGATACAAGACTCCCTTGGCAGTCAGACTCTCATGAAGTCTAATGCTCAGTTGTGGTTTGAAGGTCAAGGCAAAGCTCATCAACCTCCTCCAGCTCAGGATGATCAGCATGGAGTAGCTTCCTCTTCTCAAACTACTCCTCCACTTCCACTTAGAATGCTGGATATGCTTAGTTACTGGCTGCATTGAGTTCTATGCAGGGAGATATCAGCTTTATTCAGCGGGGAGGTTTGCTCTATCAGTACTTGATGAGTGCAAAATATTGTATATTTGGACCCCTTAATTTGCATTTGTTAAACCTTTAATTTTGTTATTTTCTGATTTCTTGGTTAGTTTTGGTGTTTCAGTGTTTTGCAGGACTTTGAGATAAAATTGCAGTATTTTTGTGGGATTTGCAAAGAAGTAGGAGAAGAAGTCTTTAGAGCCATTCAAAGCATAGGTGTTAGGGCTGACGTAGCAGCACCTTTGGAGAATCAAGCACCTAGAAGGCGCACAAATGCTCAAGCACGATGTCACTCGAGCGACCCAGATAGTCGCTCGAGTGATTATCAAGGCTGATGTGGCAGGTGCAAATTTCAATGACGACTGCTGACTCCCTAAACCCTAGCATACTTTTCTCCTATTAGGGTTTTGAGGAGTAGAGGTGCCATTTTGTAAAAATTGGGTTTTAACCTAATTTTCTGCTATAAATACCCCGTGCTAGGCACCACTTAGATCATCAACTTTCTTTAGAGCATTGTTTTAGCTCTCATCTTGTTCTTTCTTTTGTAAGTTGAAATTTCTTTTGTATTTCCTTTAATTTATTTAAAGTTATTTAGTCTCTATTCTTCTTTCTTTCTTCGTCATTTTACTTTATTTCTTTAATTTATTTAAAGTTATTTAGTCTCTATTCTTCTTTCTTTCTTTGTTATTTTACTTTATTTCTTTATGTTTTCATTTCAAGATTATTCGGTGTTTTTAGTCATGAGAAGCTAAAATCCTCAACTAAGGTTGAGGATGAAACCTCATTAATGATAACACCTACACTCTTGTCATGATGTTCGTAGATTCGATGTTTTTATCATTTTATATTCAAGTTCTATTTCAATTTATTGATTTATTTCTTTAGATTGAGAATTTTATCTTTTAAGTGGATATTTGTTGTGTTTTAACTGATGGATACATCGATTGATTTCTTTGAGATTGGGATATCATTGTGATTTGTCTGACAAACAGATACAATGGATGATTTATACTCTAAGGGATAATCACTATGATTTGTTTTGAGTTGGATTCATCAAGTGGTTTCACGCTTTGTTGTTTAAGAACTTGAATATCGAGCTCCTTTGAATCGAATTTATGAATAGAATGCAAGAATATGGTGTTTGATTTGGTTTGGTGGATTCCGATACCTTAGTGTTTTTATTCTTTGTGTTTCTTTACTCATTTTTTATTTCTTTGTTCTTAAGAAAATCCAAAATGCGGCTCTAGGTTAAAATAGAATTAATCTAAATAGAAATTGATTTTCTTTTGTTTGCACACACTTCCCTGTGGATACAATCTCGCACTTGCATGTACTATGCTACATACGAATCATGAGCTTACGAGTAAAATTTGTACATCAGTACTCGAGTTAAGCAGTGCCAGCTTGATATTCAAGAGTGTCTCAAGCACCATCATCCTGATGTGGATTGATTTTCTTTGTGTTTTGTTGTTTTATTTTGAGACATTTTATTTTCATGTTTTGGATAATTGTAAAACTTTATAACTAAGGATTTTATTTACACTGTTTATCCTTTTCCTGCTGAGACTTTAAGGGGGAGTAATTTATTGCTGGTTTTTCTCTACTCATTTTTACCCTTTGTCCTTTTGAGACAAAAACGGAGAGTATTTTTTGTTTTGAACCGGAATTGTATTTTTAAATTAGTCAAATGATTTTTGTCCCAAAGTGGCCAAAGGGGGAGTTTGTTAGTTTGTGATTGGCTGCATTCTTTTTGACAAAATCACTTTTATGTAATGTTGCTATATAATCAGGGGTGCCGTTTATTTCAGAGTCTTCGTTTCAAAAATGTGCTTGAAGAAGTTCAAAGAAGATTTTGTGCAAATTCCAAGTCAAAGAAGTCAGATTCCAAGCATCCGTCCAGACGGCCCAGTATAACGTCCGGACGCTCTTCAATCAGCAACATCCGTCCGGACAACGTGGCAATACCATCCGGACGCCCATCAATGTCCAAAAGTTTCGAACTGTTTAAGGTTGCATCTGTTCGGACGTCTCAGTAACACGTCCGGACACTCATCAGTGTTCGACAAGAAATCGGATTTCCTCCTCAGACACAAATATGGGAAGACAGCTGCATACGTCCAAACGTCAGGTTTACACCGTCCGGACGCTATCCTTGATAAGGCAAGACGTGGAGAAGAATTGCAACCGTCCGGACGTCAGGGCAACATCATTCGGAAACCGGTCCTTATTATGGAAATTGCGTGCAACAGAAGTGCAACCGTCCGGACGGTGAGCACAACACCGTCCGGACGCGGACCTAATATGGTATTGCATGAAGCGTATTATGGAAAGCCAGTTGCACAATTGTCCGTCCAGAAGCTTTCAGCTACCGTCCGAACGCCGCCTAGAGAAATCAATTCCAGACTCGATTTAGGTCTACTGAACTTATAAATAGAGGCCTCTAGGCATGTATTATTTACAGAATTCGGTATTGAATTCTTTAGAGCTTATAGAGTATATTTTAGGAAGAATTTGTGAAGATCCGCTAGCTCTCAAGTCATTGCCGTAAGGTAAAGGAATCCATAGAAGACCCCTTCAAGTAGGAGACTTGGTTGATAGGCGTTCACGTTGGGTTACGTGTCAGAGTGCTAGATATGATCACTGCATCGGGTATGTGAATGTTACTGTCTATGTACTACATTTATCTTCTAATAGTGGATTTCCTGAGTTTGGCTGTCCCGTAATGGTTTTTATCTTAATTGAGTTTTCACTTCGTTAACAAAATAATTGTGTTCTTTAAATTTCGCATTTACATTATTTTGTTACACATTGTGCGCACACGCACGGTTAATTAGAAATCATTTATTTTTCAAAATTCCCAAGAGAAAATACAACTACACCATTATTACTTCGAAGAATGCTACATCAATACCCTATGAAGGATTTAGCTGCTCATGGAGATACTGGAAATAGCATATGTTGAAGAGAATTCAATTCCAAGAAGCTGCTGAAAATAAGAACTCTTTTCTCCAAACTCTAGCCACTAATCCTATTGATTTTTATTCTCTAAAAAATTATGTTTCTAATGCACCAATAGAAGGTGTATTTATAGAATACAAGAGAAACCCTTGTTGATTTTGTGGCTACCTAGGAATTCTAGTCCAAGTAGGAGAAGGAAAAGATCTTTCCTTTTATGGTTTTTCCCTACCGCCAGTGATGCCACCTCCGAGTGCGCTCAAGCTCTTATGGAAGCATGCTCGAGTGTAATTTGCTGGTGTGGTTGGGCTCCTACACTCGATGTATGCTTGAGCACCTAATGCTCCTGACTAGCGCGAGGAGAATGCCGAGTGGCTAGCACAAGGTGCAAGGAGAAGAAGCTGAGCTGGAAAGAGCTTGACACCTGGCCAGTCAACTTTTAGTTGCATCTAGTTGTGTTAAGTGGGTCTTACATATTGTCATACGTCGTCTTTTTATGTTTGTTCATTCTAACTGAGTAACTGATTGTAACTGATTAAGTTGAAAGCGAGGGAAAGCTGTATAAAGAAATGGGAAAGAGAGAGGTATTGTATTGCTTGTACTGTTCAATTGAACATTGGAGGGACTGGCTCCTCGAATTGCCTCATTCAATAAGAATTTCATTCCATTGCCTTCTTTTACCTTCGTTTATCCACCAAATCTATAAGAGATCAATTAATTGGTCTATTACATGCTCACTTGTGCAAATTATGTTGCTCCCGGTAGCCTTAAAAATGCAAAATATTGCCCTTGAGCAAATCTCCCAACTCGCCGCCCCTGAACGTGATACCATGCAGCGGATAGCTGCATATTTCACTGAGACACTTGCCGATAGAATCCTGAAAGCTTGGCCATGGTCTTCGCAAAGCCTTCAATTCCACTAGAATAATAGCATTGGTTTCAGAGGAAATTCTTGTTCATCAATGGAAGAGGAAGAAGAAGAGGGTAAGGGTTGTTGGTAGAATATATATATATATATATATATATATATATATATATATTATACCATTTAAAAGAAAGTGAAGAAAAGAATAAAAAATTGTTAAGCGTATTTATAGGAAAATTCATAATTAAAGTAAAGAATTTTAATGAGGTATTTTAGATAGTGTTGGTGGAATTATGGGTGAAAATGTGGGCCGGATAATAAATCCGTTAATCACATAGTCACATCTGCAGTTCCTTTATTTATAATATATATAATATATATTTAATTTAATTCACTAAAATGAAGTGATTTTGAATTTGGTAAATTTAGTACATTTAGGTAATGTTCTGTTTTTTTTTTCACTATCATCTCATCCCGATTACTCTATGACACAATGATCCTCTATGGCTCATAATTGTGAATTGTGTAACAAGTGAAATCTTAATTTATTTAAGCTTTCATATAGTAATAATTTCATTATTTAATCTTGCATATAAATTTATATAGTAGTCCAAAACGCTTATTACCTCATATGCAGATAGCGGATAATAACCGCATTTAATTAGCTACAATAATTGTGCAGATGAGAATACCTAAAAGTGCTAACCGCATCATACAGGATGAGAATATTGCTAATAACTACATTCGCATCCGCATTTTCACCCCTAATGAGAATGCTATTACACAAATATCATAAATTATACTCTAGACTCGTTGCTGTTACGTGGGAGTGATAAAACTACTAAATAATTAGGGAAAAATATAAAAATGCCCACCCAATTAACAACCGATTTTAAAATAGTCCCATGAATTTTCAAGTATGCTAAAGTGACCCATCAAAAACTACCAATGTGTGGAAAAAATGCTACTTTTTTTTTAATAATACCCTTATTCTTTTAAAAACTAAAATAACAAAATATTTAAAAAAAAAAAAAAAGAAGAAGCAAGGGGTGGATTAATACAAAATATATATATATATATATATATGCAAAATCAGTTCTTGTAACTGGCCTAAATCATAAATCGCTCTTTGCGGTATAAAAATAATTCAAAGGTGATCAGGGTAGGCCAAAATAACAATTTAATCTCGAAGAATCCTAGAGCATTTCCTGGTGTTTTCTTGTGTACATCTTGGAATGACATAGATGTAATTTTATACCCTTTTGAATGGCATAGATGCAATTTTTTAATCAAAAAAATTACATTTATGCCATTCCAAATGTACACCAAGAGAGAACCAAGAGATGTTCTAACATTCCTCATTTAATTCCTGTAGTCAAAAACACTTTGACAGATTTTGTTGATGTCCATGTCAACACCAATAGAATGATGACAAGTGGCACTCTTAGTAAAAAAGAAAAAAGGAAAAAAAAATGCAAAATTAGTTTCATGTGATTTACCTGATTTACAATTAACTCTCTGTGGTATCGAAATGAACTTAGAGGTCCCTGTGGTATGCCAAAAAAGGAATGTTAGAGTTCCTTCTAATGTTCTTCTGGTGTCCATCTAGAGGAACTTTTTATTACATTTATGTTCTTCTGAATAATATGAATACAATTTTTTAATTTTTTTTATTACATTTATGTCTTTCCAAATGGACACCAATGAACACTAGGAGTTCTAACATTTCTCGTGCCAAAAATACATATCACTTCTTCTAGTCAAATTCTGTTAAAAAAAAAAATTATATTTTTAGAACACCTTAATAGTTTATTGGATCACTTTAACACATTTGAAAATTTGAAGCTATTTTAAAATCGATCAGCAATTGAGGGGTTCTTTTTATGTTTTTTCCGAATAATTATTTGACGAAAAGAATAAAAGAAAAACACGCATTTGCAAATTGGCGTGGCATTCCTACATGCTGCCGTGCGTGGACGAGCAGTTCGTCGTCGGAGTATATAAGTCCAGGAGTGAGGAGACCCACGCCAAATATATCCCGGAGTGGACAGAGCCACTGCCTCCTCCTCTGCTTCCTATATCACGAAAAGGTAACTCTATCATTCTCTCTCTCACACACACGCGTGTATAGTCCATGGCTTCCGCTTCACTCACCAGCGCCTTATCGCGCCTCTCTCTCTTCCGATTCACCACCAAACCCTCTCTTTCATCTTCACTCCCATTCTCCCTCGCCCCCAAAACCAAGGTTTTAAACCATTCCTCTTCGGGATTTTCTCATTGCAATCTCCAGGTCCTTTTAGTTTATGTATTATTTGTTTCCAAATGCAGGAGCTGAATCGATTCCGGTTGTTCTCGATGGCTTCGGAACCCAAGGAATCGCCGGCCAACAATCCCGGCCTCCAGGCAACCCCAGATGAGGCCACCAAGGGTTACTTCATGCAACAAACCGTAATTAGCTTTCATATTTTCATATACATGCTGTCTACGGTTCGGCATGTTTTGTACAATTGTTATACGTTTGTGGCATTTTGGTTGCAGATGTTTCGAATTAAGGATCCTAAAGTGAGCGTCGACTTTTATTCTCGCGTCCTGGGCATGTCGTAAGTTGTTTGTTCTTTTCTTTTCTCCGATGCTGATTGTGGCCATGTTCGGTTTGTGGTTTTGTTACGTGTTATGGTGAATGTATGGTTTTTGGTTATTTAGTTATACTACCTTTTGAGACTGATGCGCATGTGTTTATAATGCTGTAATACTAATATGCAATTTAGGCGTGCTTGATGCTATTTCTTTTTACATAAGCAAACTGAATTTTTCTGTGGGCATTTTACATTTTTATGGAATACATTGTACTTAAAGACGTTCTTATAGACAGCCAGTGAGCCAGTTCCCTGGGCCATCTTGCAGTCATATAGGTGACTTTGGAATCTGAGAGCCTTACATTGCCACCCATTTTAACAGCTAAACTCTCCAGTAGACCTAAAGTGGACCTTATGTAATTTAGACAACTTTACAGCACGAATTTTGGGGCAGGGATGGTGTTGTTTTCTATTTGAGAAATATGAGTTATTTTGTTCTTTCTTTCACTCCTAAAGGATGGTCTCTAAGGCATGGTATTGAACTGTGGTCACTCTGCTTGTAAGATTCTTCACAGTTTCTTTAAAGTTTATGATTTCATGATAATGGACACATATATGTTTGAATCATATTCTTTTATATGCCTTATTTCTTTTCACTTGAAGATATCTCTAAATTTCAATTTGTTGTATTTGCACTGCATAGTTACCTTTTGTTTTTAAACCAATCTGTCGGTGCAGTCATCTTGAAAAATTTCAACTCTGGAATGTTGGTGTGGATCTAGAAATTCGGGTAACCATACAATGTCTGGATTGAAAATTGATAATGACTTTCTGATATTTCAGGTTACTTAAGAGGCTGGATTTCCCTGAAATGAAGTTTAGCTTGTACTTTCTGGGCTATGAGGTAAATTACATGGCATTGAATTTGCAAGGGTTATTGTTCTTGTTAGTGCCTTAGTGGCTGTTGGAATATGGAAGCTGCTATTGTGTTTGGAACTTAGTTTTTGTTTCTTTGTACTATGCTGTCAGCCGTCTAATAAGCATGTCATTGAAGTCTCTTTTTCCAGCAATATATTTATTCAGTCTGTCAAGTGTATAGCGAAAGCATGAAATTGGGGCCTCGTTTAGATAGGTTCCCATAAATAACAACTATGACATTTGTGTATATACTTTTTCTGGTGTAGGATCCAGCATCTGCCCCAAGTAACTCAGTTGATAGAACAGTTTGGACCTTCAGTCAGAAGGCTACAATTGAGCTAACACAGTAAGAATAATGGGCTTGTTTGGTAAACACTCTCATTTTTTCCCTAAAAAAGTCAACTTCAGAACATTCCACTTTTTATATCACATCAATCACTTTTTAACATTTTTTTTTTCACTTTTTATATGACATCAAATAGTTTTTAACAACCTTTTCCACTTTTCCTTACAAAAAGTTCAAAACTTTTTTCTGCTTTATATCCTATCAATCACTTCTTATTACTATTTAAAAAAAAAAAAAAAAAAGACCTCAAAAACCTTTACTAAACACATATTTCCCACATGTTTCATATCTATGTGCAAAGTCATCTTTAGTACACCCAATATTCCTTGATAATGTCTTAACTGGCAAATAATTCTTACAGTAATTGGGGGACTGAAAGCGATCCTGAATTTAAAGGATACCACAATGGGAATTCAGAACCTCGTGGCTTTGGTAATGAAACTTTTAAATTTGAATGTGATTACATGTGATTGTGATTATTTTTCTTCCCTTTCTGTAGAGGTTGACTTTTGAGTCCATCTTTGCCAATTCTGTCCTTTTCCGTGCCATTTATGGAGGGCGTCAGGTCAAATAGGCCATTAACTGCAGCTGCTGATCTAATGACTCGCATATGACATAACCATTATAATTTGAATACTTGTTCCTATATTTTATAAATTGATTCTTTTTACCATAAGAATGAGAAAGGAGCTAAAGGCATTGGCTTAGTTGGTAATTGGCCTAGGTTGATTATGTTTTGGTGTAGGTTTAGATTCCCCTGATAAATGGTACATTGTGTCATTGTAGTAGTGATGAAGAAATGGAACACGATATGGATGATGTTTCCATTCATGGATGAGTTAAAGGATGTTGTCTTCGTTGATGTTGAGGTCATCATGACATTTCTAACCCACAACTCATTATATGAGTCTTTTACTGTTTCATACATAAATGATTTTGAAAATGTGTCAAGTACATCTTTAATTAAGCTTTTCCTGACTACAAATGGAGCTGTATTGATCAAGCGGGTGTTTCTATTTGGTGCATTGACTTAACATGTATCATAATTATAATTTGGGAAAACTTTATTTTCCACCCTTGATCTTTCATCACTTTTACAATCATACCTTTAAACTTTAGAAAGTGTCAATTTAGGGTTACAATCTTTCAATTTTTTGCAATGTCAACCCTCCCGTCCAAATTCAACTTTAAATCAGATAAGATGTTTATAAAATTAAAAAAATATCTTGATTTAATAATTAAAAAAATAAATAAATAAAGTCTAACCCGCCGTGGGTCACATTTTTCCATTCTTTTCTATTGGAAAGGAGGGGTATACTTTTACCCTTTCTAAACCGGCAATCCTTTTGGGAATTTCACTTTTTTTTTTGTTAGGATTTAACGTTGAAATTGGACGGGAGAGTTGACATTGCAAAAAATTGAATGATGGTGACTCTAAAATTAACACTTTTTAAAGTTTAAAGGTATGGTTGCAAAAGTGATGAAAGATCGGAAATGGTAAGTAAAGTTTTCTCTTATAATTTGTATGCATCAATAATGTTTAACCTTTTTTTTGGTGCTTTAGGGGAATTTATATTCTTTTATATTGATTTCTTCAGCTTTAGACGAATAATACAAGACGGTATCCAATTTAAGTTCTTACTTGTCTCATTGTTTTTTAGGACATATTGGCATCACTGTTGATGACACATACAAGGCATGTGAAAGATTTGAGCGCCTGGGAGTGGAATTTGTAAAGAAACCAGATGATGGTTAGACACCTCTGCCATATTTATGAATTTATTAAGCATGTTATGTGACTCCTTTATGTACATTATCATCTCAAAATCAAATTTTGGGTGGGGATCACTGGTTAGAAAATCTATTAAGCATGGTGTAAAGCTTTGAATTGAGTGTAGCTTTAGAAGGGTCATCATATATTCTATTAAACTGGTGTAGCCTATAAAATCTCTTCATATATCCTCCATTGAAGAATATAACTTGGATTTCTCAAGGAGCACATATCCAAAAAAATAAAACTTTAGAATACATGCAGGGATTATTGTTGATGACAGACTATGAATCAAAAAGAAAAAATAGTTGAGGTCAGACCTTATCAGTGAAGAACTTTTTTTCCTTTTCAGTGAAGAACCTATGATCCATCATTCCTGAATAGCATCTTCAAGTGGAGTATCTCCATTACTGAAGCCCATGAAGTCCAAATATTATCCCTGTTTCAAACAATTTCTTGGGATATCTGAGGGAGAACCTTTGAGAGGGTTTATATTTCTAGAGATCAATTTGTGTTTTTAAATGTTGTCTGCAAAGACAATAATTTAGGAGAAATAAATAAAATTAAAAGAGACACTTGGTTTTAGATCAGGAAAAGATCTTGAATTGATGACATCATTTTACTCATTTAATTTATGGGATATTTTGTTTTCATAATTATATGTTTAAGTAGTAAATATTTCTTCAAATTTAGTAATCATTATACATATAGTTAGTTTGATTCTATTGTAGGCAGTATTAATTGTTATAAAAAGTGGGACTGGAATTATTCCCATTAAAATTCATGATTTTTTCTCCTAAAGCTTCTTGCTTTGATTATGCATATACGCGCTAAATCTAATGAGAGATATAGTCATCAAACCGTTGTTGCTTCTTAAGGTATGTGGAACTGGATGCAGGAAAAATGAAAGGGATAGCATTTATTAAGGATCCTGATGGCTATTGGATTGAGATCTTTGACCTTAAATCTATTGGCACCATTACTGCTGGTGCTGCGTAAGATAATGCCACTGAAACTTCAGGTACTTTTTTTGGGGGGGATTTTTCTTGTAACTACATTTGATTAAATGGTTGATTTCCTGTTGCAATAACCTTGTACACTAGTATTCTGAAATATTAGCTTGATTTTTTCAGTCAACAAATGACAATATGTGGATGGGAACCTATAAATCTATAATGGATGATGGTTTAGATTCCATTTATCTTCACAGTCCAACGAATATGTGGATGATATATCTGGGTTTAAAATGCCAGGACCTGTGAGAAATTTAATTTGTCAGATTGCAAGAAACATGCTTCCCCCTCCTAGGATACGAGGTTTAGGCAATGACATTTGCATGCAGAACTATTATACATGGGGACTAAATATGGGCACGTGTCAAATAGAAATTAGCCCACCACCTAATTAGTATGATGTTGGAGCAAAATGGCATGAGAAATGGGTTTGATTACTCGATGCTTCAACTATATTCCAAAATTTATGAAATATCTTGTTCATTTATGGAAATCGTCAATAGACCTTGTTGATTGCCCTGTGAATTTCTCTGATTAGATTTGTCTAATATCATGATATTCTTTCCTGCATTTCATCTTGTGTTTGCACCTGTTAGTAAAACTGAGCCAACTTGAGTTAAGACCCAGAATGTGAAATGTTTTCTATCAGGTAAGAGTCTTTATGAATAATGGTTCAAGATGCTCCATAATAGGATTACAAAAAGAGCGAAGCCCTAGAGAAATTTCTAACGAAGGTGACACGTGTATTTTCTTGCCAATCAATTGACACTGCTGACTAAACAAATTGAATGTCGAATCCCTCTGTCCTTTCTTTCATTTTGAAGCTAAGCAAGTTCAGTACACAGGTGTTCCTCCCCTAGCCCCACGTTGTCTCCCACTCTCTTGCAAGATGATGCTGTGGTGTGTGTATACATGCCAGTATGCTTCTGAAGCAACTTATGGACACAAAGGGAAATAGGTAGCGAAAAAGTTGGAGAATAATAAATACTTAAATTGATTGTCTCGGTGTACAGAAGACAATTAAGGTGATAGAAACTTACTTCTTTAAGACCTTGAAAGACAAGCTTTGAACTTATTTGCCACCATCTAGGTTGTTTTCCATCAAAGATCTTTGAGTTCCCATCTTTCTATAAAAAGTATAGAGCTGCAACATCTGCAGGTTGTATCATGTTGAAGGGGAATTATGGCCTTGTTTGGTAAGGAGGTGGGAGTTGGGAGTGGGAGTTGGAAGTGATAGATATGATATAAAGTAAAAAGAATTTGTATGAAAAAGTGAAAAAGTTTTGTATTGTAGTGAATTTTTTTTTATTTAAATAGTAATAAAAAATTATTAATGTGATATAAAGTTAGAATATTTTGAAATTGATTGTTTTTTAAAAAAGTGAAGTGGGGGAGGGAGGATTTTATTTCCTTTACCAAACAAGCCCTATATAATAATATTGGTCGTCTGAATGATAATATTGGTGTATGCATATATGATTTTTTTTGTTCTTTTTGCTCCTACCAGTTAGATGGCTGCTCTTGTATACTTCTTTCCTATGTACTTAGGGTTGCCTTATACTTTTAATGATATCTTAATTACTTGTTAAAAAAAACATTGGTGTATGCATGTAAATGACAGACATAGTTTCTCAACTGCTAGTCACAGAATTTTGGAATAAAGATTTTGTGTCCAAAGACAGATCAATTATTGATGAATACACCCAATAGATAAATTAGGGTCTTGCATTGGAAAGGGGGGGGATTTACAATAGTAATAATTTTCTGAGATAATATATAAAATATCAGATGCTACGCGGAGATTTGAATCTGACCTAGCCTGCCATTTTACTTGTCGCATGCACTCGTTAAGTCTTCATTGACATTTTGTGAAAATGAACCCACATTCACAGCATTGATGACAATGCTGCTTAGCCCTTCTCTGATATTTTAAGTGATGTTTTAAAGGGGTGGAAGCGGGTGGGTAGGCTTCTCACACGTCTGTCTTTATGGTGGCAAACCTCTTGATTGGTTAATATCTCAAGCATTGCTGATAAGGTTTGGCTCAATCCAGCTGGACCACCTGCATCTGCTTTAAGGTCCTTAGGGGCGGGCATATGTTAAACTTGATTGGTTTAGATTATCTACATTGTTGGGTGGCTAGTTTGCTGTTTATTTTATCTTTCTTTAGGGTAGTTAACGGGCCGGTTGATTTGTTGCAGTTATAGTAGTGGATATTTTATTTTTCTTCATCATACATGTATTTGGTTTGAGTTATAGCAAGGTTAATGGGTTCTGTAGACGCCACTAACTGAATGTTATTGGTTCTTTCTAATGCAGGAAAAGTGGGGGAGGGCTTCAGATACCTTATTATGATGTTCTCTCATCTATTTTCCCTTGATACCACTTTAGAGGTATGCTTCAGTAATGAGATTTGTTGGAAGAACTCGGTGCCTTGTAATTCGCTTCTTCTATTTGCCATTGAAGACTATTTTGAGTGACTATCATGTAAGTTTTGCTGGAAACGTGGAAGGAAGTACCATTGTTTTCTGTTCTACCATGTTTTTGTCTTGGCTACTTTATGTCGAGTATGAATTGTTTTTTTTTTTTTTTGTCTTGGCGATTCCACCTGTCCTGCTTCACTGGTGTTTTCCTTCACTCAGTCCGCTATAAAAGGGCCATGAGGCCTCCTCCGCGTCACTGGAGCACCACCTTAGGAAAAGGTGGAACCACCTAACAAAGTTCCCTAACCAGATCTTGAAAAAAAAAAAAAAAAAAAAATTCCCTAAACAGATCTTGAAAAAAAAAAATAAATAAATAAATAAAAAATAAAAAAAAATAAAGAAAAGATGACGATCCAACCTATAAGAAAGGTGAGCCACCGAACACGGCACAGGCTGCAGAAACCTTGTTCTTTTTTCTTTTTGTAGAAAGGCATTTTTGTCATTGGGGATATATTTACAATTTTTAGGTAATTTGGGGTGGGACATTGTTTCAATTGAAAGTTTGAAGGTGCATTGTTAATTGCATAAACTTTTTCAAAAAAATAAATATATGTTTTGAAGATTCGACCAACTCTAGTGAGCTTAAAAAGCCCCATCTTTAGGGTTTTTAAGGGACTTAATAAACTACCCCTTTAGGTTTCACACCTGCAAAATTAGGGGCTTGTGGTGGTCTCGCTCGTCTGAATATACAATTCATTGGAGAATCTGCTCTACATTTTTGTCTTTTGCACCACTGCATGGATCTATTCTTGAAATATTCGGTTTGGTTTGCAATAGACCCTTTTCTACTCCAAGAAATACAATATATATATATATATATATATATATATATATATATATATATTTTAAAATATTCCTTCTTTTTTCTTTTTTTTCTTATTTTCTTTATTTATTTTTTTTCATTTTTTATGACAGGTTATAGCTCAGTCCTTTTACCTCAAAATGAAATAGATGTATCACTAACTTGTGGTCATGAGTGGGTATCCATAGCATTTTTCTCTTCAATTCTCATTTGTATACGTAAAGGAGTCCATTGATGAGAAGGGGTTGGGAAAAGCTTGAACCCAATTTTGATGGTGATGAATATAAGCATAATTAAAATTCTTGAATTCTTTCAAATTCAAATGAACGGGGAATGAGTTGGTTCTTTAAAAAAGATGAACAAAATTGTTAAAAATAAATAAATAAATAAAATAACAATTGTACCCGTCTTTTTTAACTAACCGGCTCGTCTCCGGTTCCTATTTTGAAGCTCAATCTTTGCTATTTAATCTGGATCAACTAGTTTAATGATGCTAGCTAATTGAGGTCACAGACAATGGTCAATCAAAGTCCACAAATTGGATGGTTGTGATCTCGAGAGGTCCGAAATGTGGAGATAGGCACAAGCTGTGATTGGTACAATGGCACCCCCATATAGAACAAACACTTATGTAATGTCCCATCTCTATACAAATGTCCAAATCCGTATGTGTTAAACCTCTTTATTATTATTTTTTTTTTTTTTACTTTTTTTTTTACAACAGATCGATCATCTTCTTGATAATTTTATTTCATTATAAAAGAGTGTTCAAAAGGTTAACTTAAAATATTTCAAGTGTCAGAGTGTCAGTAGGTTCCACATCCACACCTTTTGACCTTTGCACTTCACCAGAAAAGACATTCCCAGAAAAAGCTTTCTCCATTGTTTAAACAGAGGAAGAAGATTAAAGAAATATAAAATTTAGCTGGCAACTCACTTATTTTAATCTGAATTTCATTGGAGATGCAGATTTCTCAATTATTGAAAATTATCCTATTTTTTATTATAATCTAAGCCTTTCCCAGACAACACGGAAAAAGTGCCATACCCTGACAGAGATCTTTGTACATCATATACTTTTGGAGCCTTCATAGTTAGACTGCTTCCCGATGGGGATTCCCTGTCACTTGGTCATTTTAAATTTACTCAATCATCTTTTTTTTTCTTTTTTCTTTTTTCTTTTTCTTTTTCTTTTTTTAAACAAAATTTGGAGTTAAAAAGTAAATTAATAAAAACAGGAGCATATACCCTAACCAACAATCAACGTCATTCAATGCGTAGTAGCGCATAATTAACGAAGGCCAGTGGGACAATATAACTCTACCACCACAAGCATTTATAAGAGCAAAAAGTGTTGGTTCATTAGACTGAATCTTACTGCCTTAGAATCTCTTTTATGACATGCATGCACTAATAATTTTAATGGTTTTTAGGATGCATGCTTTTGGACGCATGTTATTGCACTTCATCTCTTATAGATATCACCTACCAACACATCACAATTAGTTTAGACATACATACAGATAGAGACGCGCGTTGATTAGATAGGCTTCTACCCACTTTCTTAAATAAATTTTAGGTTATTCAGCTACCTATCTCGATAGGTGGATCTCATATGAGATTTCTTACATTACTTGTCACTTGTCCAGGCTGTAGCAGGCAAAACTTTAATTCACTTCCTAGTACGTACTTAGAGGCTAGAAGCTAGAAGCTAGAGCATGGATGTTTTGTGCTAATTCTATCAATGTTCAGACTAATCGAATCAAAACTCAAGCATGCTTGAGACCTAGTGAAACTTTTTGCCAATATAAATGTTAAATGATTTGCCCCAATCAAATAACACTACTTATTAGCGATGAGCCAATTAGTTAGCTTAGATACCGTTAGTTAGAGTTGTTATGTAATTAGTTAAGCAATTAGTTGACGTGAGCTATGCAATGTACACTTCAATTGTTTAGTTTACATTAAGCTTTCATTCATTTGTTTTGTATAAATACATATACTTTGTATCATACCAGACTAATATATAGAAATTCACATTCTTCTTTCTTCTCTTTTCATCCTCTTCGATGCTTTATTTATGTTCATCACAAAATTTAATATGGTATCAGAGCCAACAATCATGACTTCTAATTCTTCTTCTTCCGCATTTTTTATCGAAGACTCATCAAGTCCATATTATCTCTACCAAAGAGATAGTCCCGGCTCTGTTTTGGTGTCTCAACCCCTCAATGGGGACAATTACCACACATGGAGCCGCTCGATGACAATGGCGTTAACCACTAAAAATAAATTCAATTTCATAGATGGATCTGTGAGCAAGGCATCCACAACTTCTATAGTTTTGTATCATGCATGGACAAGAAGCAACAATATGGTGCTATGT
This sequence comes from Alnus glutinosa, assembly GCF_958979055.1. Lineage (NCBI taxonomy): Eukaryota > Viridiplantae > Streptophyta > Magnoliopsida > Fagales > Betulaceae > Alnus > Alnus glutinosa. Next base: position 13,446,431 of record NC_084894.1, on the reverse strand, counting down.
CTTGGCTTTTGAACCCCATCTCCAAGGAGATTGCCACGAGCGTGACATGCATCAATACCACAGATGAAATGTGGAGCAATCTCAAAGATAGGTTTTCACAGAAGAATGGGCCTCAAATCTTCTAGTTACAGAAGGCGATTTCTACTCATTCCTAAGAAAACACAACGGTAAGCAACTATTACACTTGCCTCAAAGGTTTATGGGACGAGTTGGCAAACTATCTTCCTATACCAAAGTGTTCTTGTGATGCTCTCAAAAAACCACTCTTGATTATTACCATCAAGATTACATTTTTCAGTTTTTGATGGGCTTGAACGATACATTTTCTCAAGTTAGAGGTCAAATACTCCTTATTGATCCATTACCATCGATCAATAAAGTCTTTTCTCTAGTTCTTCAAGAAGAAAGACAACGTGAGATTTCATCTTCCATTGGTTCACTGAATCATGAAACAGCTACAATGATGACTAAAACCTCTTCACAATAGTAGCAAAATCGATCTGGCAAACATATAATTTTTTGCAAATTTCTCTCAAAGATTGACCTTTATGTAAACATTTTGGTCTTTTAGGTCAGACAATGGAAAAATGTTACAAATTGCATGGCTGCCCTCCAGGGTACAAGTTCAACAAGAATAAATTGAATTATCCTTCAGTCAATCAAGTTCAAGAATCCGAGCATCGGATTTTTCAAGCTCCTCAATTGTCCACCACTCGAGCAATATCAACAATTACTTGCCCTCCTCAAACCTTGTTAGTTTTTGTGTTGGCTGTATTCTGTTGGACAAAATCACTTCTATGTAATGTTGCTGTTTTCACAGGGATGCTGCTTTATCCAGAGTCTACACTTCAGCTATGTTCTTCAAGAAGATTCTGTGAAGTTTTCAAGGAAGTTTATTTCGGTTTCCTGTCAGCCGTCCGGACGACGTGGTATTCCGTCCGGATGCTCATCAGTCAGCAACATTTGTCCGGACAACGAGATCTTTCGGTCCGGACGCCCAGCTGTCCAAAGCTTCAGCCGTCTGAACGACATGTCTTACCGTTCGGACGCTTATCAGACTAAAGCATCATCCGTCCGGATGACCTGGATTCCTGTCCGGACCTTCCTCTGTGTCGAGAAGCTTCGAACTACTCTAGCTTGCATCCGTCCGGACGTTTCAACAGCCCGTCCGGACGACTCTCAGTGTTCGACCAAGCTTCAGATGTTCTTTCCAAAATCAAATATGGGAAGATTATTGCAACCGTCCGGACGCTAGCCTACCATGGTCCGGACTCGCGTATGACAGATATGGAAATTGCGTGCAGCAGATCACCCATCCGGACGGCCATCCTCCTGGTCTGGACGCTCGAAGCCTTTATAAGGAAATTACTTGCATCGAACGTGCAACCGTCCGGACGACAGTGCCTTACCGTCCGGACGCGGCTCTCAAACAGGAAAGATCTTCAGCGAAATTATTGGAATTTCGGTCGCACAGTTGTCCGTCCGACCGGCCTATGACCACCATCCGGACGGCACTCAGCTTTATCAAGTCAAACGCTCATTTGAGCCCTTAGCCTATAAATAGAGGCCTTTGTGCTTGAGAATTGCAAGAATTCGGTATTGAATTCTACTACTGCTTAGAGAGTTATTTTGTGAGGTTAACGAGCTGAATTGTTCTCTCTAAAGCCGTTGTTGTGGGTGCTGTTGCTGCGCTTAAACTGAAGTTTATCTTAGGGGTCAGTACTAAGGTAAAGGATTCCATTGAAGACCCCTTCAGGTAGGAGACCTGGTTGGGAGGCATTCGTGTTAGGCTACACGTTAGAGTGCAAAGTACGACTACTGCATCAAGGGTATGTGAGTGCTACTATCTTGTAACTAGTCTTGTCTTCTGAATAGTGGATATCCTGGGTTTGGCTGCCCCGGAGTGGTTTTTCTCTTAATTGAGTTTCTACTTCGTCAACAAAATATTTGTCTCCTTTAATTTTCACATTTAATATTTTGTTGCACACTGTTCACACACACTTGTTAAATTAGAAGTCCAATATTTTTCAATTGGCATTAGAGCAGGTACACTCTGTTAATGATTTATTTCTTAAGTGTGATCCTCATCTCTTGTGACTTCTATTTTTTTATTACACCTTTTATCATAGATTTCTCTCATTTATCTAAAGAAAATCATGATATTAAGCTCTCAAAGTTTTTGTTAAATTGGATAAAATTGTTTCTCCAAAAGAGCTCAAAAAGGTGAAGCAAGAAAAATAGTCTTTGATTGTTCAGTTATCTGAATCACATGCTTTGATTGACTCTTTAAAATCTGAGAATACCATGCTTCATGACATTATTGATACACTTGAGAATAAATTAAAAGAATCTAAAGATCTCTTAAAAAAATTCTCTAGTGATAATTTAAAGAGCATGTTTTGTATTCATTCAGATATTCCTAACAAGCCTGGTTTAATTGTTGATGATTTGAGTGCTTCTACTTCACATGCTTCTGATTCTTAATTAGATTCCATTATTATTAAGCCTGTGATAGTAGACACTGTTTGTTTGGATAATTCTTGCTTAAATAACTATGTGAAGCCAAAATCCAAAGATACAGGTACACAAGCTCATGGTAAGTTTGTCTCTACTTGTTATAATTTTGGGAAGATTGGTCATATTAGGCCAAATTGTTATTTGTTGAGATCCCACAGGCCTTGGATTAAGCAGGATGCTCTGAGGAAAAGTGAAGTTGAACATTCTTCCTCATCAAAATATGTCCCTCCGCATAGGAGACATATAAAAGGTAAGGGCAATGTTATTTGTAAGAATGCTAACTATAATTCTGCAGAGAATGTCAAGAAGCATTCAAACAAAAGAATCTTGCCCACCTGTCATCACTGCGGCATCATCGGTCACATCCAACTCAAGTTTCCACAGCTCCAGGCCCAGAAGTCGAAGGTTCAAAGGAAGCTGCTAGCAATAGCTACTTCAGGCACTCTACCTCCGACAGCACATCAGGCTCCACGGCATCAGCAGCAATTTGTTTCTGCCAATCAAAGTGGCAAACCAAAGAAGAACAAATCAAGGCGTTACAAGAGAAAGCCGCAAAAGCCCATTAGCTACCATGACTATGAAGGGTTCTTTAGTCTGATGCAAGGTATGCTAAGGAGAATGGACAACATGGAGAAGACCTGCAAGCCACCGCCATGGGTCAAGCAGGTATGAGTCAAGAATGATGAGATCATTCACCCCTTAAGGGGAAGTGGACTCACCTAGTAAAAGTGAAGTCTCCTATGCCTAGGATTTTGGTTCCTAAATCCTAGTGCATGTCAGGTATGTTTGTATTGCATTGTCTATCTTGTCATATCTCATTCATGCCTTACATTCTATTTGAGGAACCATTTATTCTATCCCCATATTTTTCTCTTGTTGTCTTGAGAAACATTTGCAGATATTTTTTTTGGGGATGACAGTTAAAGCACGTCGGGCGGCTGTTTTTCTATCTTGGTATTTCTAAACCTTTCTCTATGAGAACGGGTTTGGCTTTACCTTACATGCTGGGAATAGATGTCATTTCCTTTTCCATAAGCATGTCTTTGTTTTTTTTTTGTCTCATTTTTCAACAAAAAAAAAAAAAAAAAAAAAAAGGAGAAGATGTAGAATTTTATTTATTTTCTCTTGATAGCTTTTCAAATATTGCATGTGTTTTTGTCTGATATCTCAGTTCATTGTGCATTGATTAAGTATGCTTATATATGATTGAGAGTTTATGCATGATATCTGCTAAGTTTTTCTATTGCATCTTAATGATAGATAGTTACTTTCCTCATGCGATGAAAATGTACACTATCCAAGACTCCCCTAAGGTACATCTTTCCTTCTCTGACTTTTTGTTTCTAGAGATTCTGGATAAGACAAGAGGTTTTTAATAAGATGGCCAAATTGATCAGATGCTAGTTGAACCTAGAACCTAAAAATTCTGGCATTCTCTCTAGGTTGCAGCATCACTAGAATCAAGCAGTAATTCTTCAGTTTTCTGTGCTATATGCTTACATTCACTGCTTATGTGCTGAAATAAGCCTTGTCCTTCATGGTGCAAGTAAAATTTTACCTTGTCTTTCATGGTACAAGTAAAACAATTAGGTGCTGCATCTTAGGGAGAGTTTATCAGATGAGAGTGGCTAGGCCCTAGTAAGATAAGGTTAGACTTTTGACTGATCTTTCATTGATTTTCTCTCTTGTCTAGAAAATCTAGTTGCTTTTTATCATATCAGTTAAATTCAACCTTTTGGGAAGAGTCTTCACACACACACATGCATTTCATGAGTTGAGTAATCTATTTAAAATTTCTATCTGCAGGAAAATTTGTGCTTATTTAATACTTAACTCTGATTTAGATCTTTGCATATTTTTGCAATGCTATTTGACTGTTTTATCAGTTGATTATACATGCGTGTTCTAAAGCTAACTTTAGGAAAAAATATTTTTCTGCAAATTTTTCTCCAGTTTCAGATTTTCAGTGTGAAGCATCTGGACAGATCTATTCTTACGTCCAGACGAGCGCAGTCTTGCCATATGCTGACCTAGTAGTTGCCATCCGGATGGTTAAGTGACACGTCCGGACAGGATCTCTACAGGTTTAAGACTTGCGTCTCTTTTTCTGCCATACACACATCTTTGCATTTTTATTGATTTATCATTGCATGTTGGTGATTTTCTCGTGGATTTCTCACAAGATTTTGGCATTTTTTGCACATCTCTTCTCATCCTATGATCTTCATTGTGTCTTCCGTTATTCTTTTAAGTTTATGTGCTTTTAGAATATTGGAATATTTGTTGGGATAATTTCTTGAGATAGTGTGCATGAAAATCCTATTATGTCTGTGTGTTGGATTGATATTGATATATCTGGGTCATGTGGATTGCGATCTTTGCTTTTGCAATACTTGGGCATCCAATTGACAGCTGTCATATTAACACTTTCTTTTTGGGACTAACATGATCTAATATTTCTTTGTGGTGTTATTTTTTGAAATATTTGTTTAAATCTTTTCAGGAATATGTCATCCAGCAGCTCCCAGCACAATATCTGACAGATGGATCCTTTGGAAAACTGACTGTTGTTGAAGTCGGATGTTCAAATTCCAAAGGTCTCAGGATTTAGATGAGCTTTTTCCCCTCAGCTCATGCAGAGCCTTCCGTAGCATTCCCTCAAATCTACATCAGTCAGAGGTTCAGTGGTGAATCTCCTCAGTTATCTTGCAGACCAATTGCTTAGAGGATGTCAATCTGCGGATAACCAGTTTCAGGCTTTGCAAAATCAAGAGATTGAAGATTTTTCAGTCCATGGTTCCCGGCTTCCTGAGCTAGAAGCCAAAGTAGTACAAATCAAGCTTTTTATACGGATTTCTCTCGGCTACTTGATTTTAGTGGATCAGCAGGGTTTGGTATTTGGAGGATTTATGTTCCTCTCTTTTGGGCCATTTGCAGAATTTTCTCTAGTTTCCTATCGATTAGGATTTTAAAACGTTTTTTGTCTGTGGATATTATTACTCTGTTTACTGATAAGCGTCGAATATTACACATTCAAGCCCCTTAACTTGCATATGTTAATTCCTTAGCATTGTTATTTGTTTGATTTTGTATTGTTTTAATGTTTTCAGGTTTTAAATAAAGATGCAATTAATTCCATTAATTTTGGGCTTAAAGCACACTTTGAGAAGACCTAGAAGATATGTTTAAACTTAACCAATCATAATATAATACCTATATGATGTAGTTAAGTTTAATCAAATCAAGTGAATGATTAAATCGGAATTTCTCCACTAAGAGTCAAAATCGGATTGGATTCAAATTTGGATTATGCATATGTCTCAGTGTTTAGATCATAACTTTTGCGTCAGATATCGGATTACAATGAAATTGGTGGTGTTAGAAAGCTAATAAACTATTCAACAAATATGTCAGAAATAGCTTTTCTCTAATTCGAAAGTTTACTATGATAAAATTGCCTCGCAATAAAAGACTGCAATTCTGGACGAATTTGGAATCCTTTTCTTATTTGGATTTAAGTTTCAATCTCCTACTTGGACAAGAAGACTGAAGAGAAGATTTTTCTAGAATTACAAGGACTTCTAGGACTTGTGTGCTCTCTATAAATAGACCCCTAAGCTTCAAGGGAAGGGTGCTTGGTGCTTGGGCTTGGGCTTGTGCTTGTGCTTAGATTTAGACAGAAAATTCTTCTCGAAGGCCTGACAAGTTGAAGAGGAGAAGAACATGGCAGGAGGCTATCCCAGCACTACGATGAGCGGCTAAATTCCTAATAGGGTGTTGATGTAGCCCTTTCCAAGTAACAATGGTTTAATTATATTTTAGTTTAGGATTTTCTCTATGCATGATGGTTGTATAACTGTGAGAATTGATTTTAATGTTTATATTCAATCATTATGAATTTCTTATCTTGTCTTAGAAAGTCTTTTATATTGATTGAACTCAATCCTTCATATTTTCTGTGATTATGTAAATGATTGTTATACAACGGTTTTAATTGATATATGATCAAGAGGATTAGATAGACCATGCCTAGGGAAGACGGATTGTACTACACCCTAGTTTAGTGTAATTTAGGTAGACAGTCTGTGCCAACCGAAGATGGGTTATACTATTCCATTAATTGTGTGTATATCCTATTAAAGATGTAGCTAGTCCATGCCTAGGGAAGACGGGTCGTACCGCATCTTAGTGGTTAGGTGGACGATCCGTGCCAACCGAAGATGGATTATACTTATTCTTTAGAGGTAATTTCTTGACTACTCGAGTGAGACGAGCCCTATATCATGCATAGTATGAATTTTCCTTGTTAATTTATGATTGACCATTGTTATGCGGTGAGGGGTGAAATCAATCCCCTATTCTTTATCTCATCCCTACTATCTTTAAATTTATGTCTTTTACTTTTATGTATTTCTTTTTTATAAAACTAAAACCAAATCAAACATCTTTTTAATTAAGTTATATTTAAACTCGAAAAGCTTGATAATAATACATACGCAGTCCTTGAGATTCGACACCCTCTCTATAGCCTTATCCTACAAGGATTCGTTCTATTGCGAGTGGTTAATTTTATTATTGATATATTTTGGTAAACAAAAGACCACATCATTTACCCTTGTACTTCTGAGACATTAAGAGGGAGTAATTGTTGTGTGGTTTTTCTCATTACTCTGTTTTACCCTTTGTCCCTTTGTGACAAAAAAGGGAAGTAATTTTTGATTTGGACCGGGATTGTATTTTTAACCGGTCAAGTGATTTTTGTCCCAGAATGGCCAAAGAGGGAGTTTGTTAGTTTTTGTGTTGGCTGCATTCTGTTGGACAAAATTACTTCTATGTAATGTTGTTGTTTTCACAAGGATGATGCTTTATCCAAAGTCTACTCTTCAGTTATGTTCTTCAAGAAGATTCTGTTAAGTTTTCAAGGAAGTTTATTTTGGTTCCCTGTCAGCCGTTTGGACGATGTGGTATTCCGTCCGGACACTCATCAGTCAGCAACATCCTTCTGGACGACGAGATCTTTCCGTCTGGCGACGAGATCTTTCCGTCCGGACGCCCAGCTGTCCAAAGCTTCAACCGTCCGGACAACGTGTCATACCGTCCGGACACTCATCAGACTAAAGCATCATCCGTCTGGACGACGTAGATTCCCGTTCGGACCTTCCTCTGTGTCGAGAAGCTTCGAACTGCTCTAGCTTGCATCCGTCCGGCCGTTTTAGCAGCCCGTTCGGACGATTCTCAGTGTTCGACCAAGCTTCAGATTTTCTTTCCAAAATCAAATATGGGAAGATTACTGCAACCGTCCGGACGACATGGATTCCCACTCGGACGCGCTACTCCTTAAGGCAAGTTCACAATTCAAAATCAACAGTCCAGACGCCAGCCTACCATGGCCCGAAAGTGCGTATGACAGATATGGAAATTGCGTGTAGCGGATCACCTGTCCAGACGACCATCCTCCTGGTCCGGACGCACGAAGCCTTTATAAGGAAATTACTTGCAGCGGACGTGCGACCGTCTGAACGACAGTGCCTTACCGTCCAGACGCGGCTCTCAAACAAGAAAGATCTTTAGCGAAATTTTCAGAATTTCGGTCGCCCTGTGCTTGTGAATTGCAAGAATTCGGTATTGAATTCCACTATTGCTTAGAAAGTTATTTTGTGAGGTTATTGAGCTGAATTGTTCTCTCTAAAGCCGTTGATGTGGGTGCTGTTGCTGCGCTTAAACTGAAGTCTATCTTAGGGGTTGGCCCTAAGGTAAATGATTCCATTGAAGACCCATTCAGGTAAGAGACATGGTTTGGAGGCGTTCGTGTTAGGCTACACGTTAGAGTGCAAGGTACGACCACTGCATCAGGGGTATGTGAGTACTACTATCTTGTAACTAGTCTTGTCTTTTAAATAGTGGATATCCTGGGTTTGGCTGCCCCGGAGTGGTTTTTCTCTTAATTGAGTTTCCACTTCGTCAACAAAATATTTGTCTCCTTTAATTTCCGCATTTAATATTTTGTTGCACAATGTTCACAGACACTTGTTAAATTAGAAGTCCAATATTTTTTTCAAACCTCAAACCACAGTTGCAGATAATCTTCCCTCAGTTCATCAAGTAGGTAGTGTGCAAGATCACATGATCAATTCCATGACATTGTTTACTTCCATTACCGTTGTCATATATTCTTGAGTCAAATTACCAAATGGCAATTTTGCTACCGTGACCCATATTGGCACTATCCACTTATTAGAACACCTTGAGCTTCATGATGTTCTCTGCATCCCTTCCCTTTTCTTTTAATCTAATTTATGCTAGTAAGCTCATCAAGACTTTTATAGAGTTTTCATTGTAAATTTCTCCTTCTTAGAGAGTTTATTCCAATGGAGGACAATTGGAGTGGGTAAAGAGCAAGGTGGTTTATACTAGATTTTCATCCACATTCAACAAAAGTTTTTTTGCTTCAATACAAAATGTTTCTACTGACATTTGGCATTATAGATTAAGTCACTTGTCACATTTCGGAATAAAGATGTTAGCTCAAGTTATTCCTAACATTTCTTGTAATTCAAACACTTTTTGTACTTTATGTCCTTTAGCTCAATATCATAAATTGCATTTCTCTAATGGCAATTCCATTTCTCAATCTTTTTTTGAATTGATACACTATGATTTTTGGGGACCCTCCTCTATAAAATCAAAAAATTGTTGTATTGAGACTCCTCAACAAAACTCTATTGTTGAGCATATGCACCAACACCTCTTAAATGTAGCACGAGCCTTACATTTACAAGCCCATCTTCCCTTATGCTTTTGGGGAGATTATGTTCTCACTACTACACATCTCATCAATCGCATTCCAACTTCAAATATTTCCTACAAATCTCCATATGAGATAACTTTTTCTAAACCTCCCACTTATTCACATCTTTAGGTTTTTGGTTGTTTAAGTTATGCTTCTACTCTCTCAAGAAATCATCATAAATTTGATTCTCATGCTACACATTGCCTTTTCTTAGGTTATCAAAATGGTGTCAAACGTTACAAGTTACTTGATTTTTCTACCAACTCTATATTTGTCTCTCGGCATGTCATTTTTCATGAAGCTATTTTCTTTTATGAATCTTAGCTTCTCTCTTCTGATTCAAATAGTAGTTTTGTTTTGCCTGACATCATCTCTTATTTCTATTTCATCGGATTCTGTTTCACAATCTATCATTCATAACCCTGCTCTACATAATTCTAACTCTCATATTTCCTCCACAAGGCTTAGTTGTGATCAATCTTCTAGTCCTCCTCAAATTCATCCTCCTCACCGTTGGTCTACTCGTACTATATGTCCTCCTAGTTATCTATAGAAATATCATTGCCAACTTGCAACTCACTCACTCACTCTCTTCCATTCCCGAGAACAACTTAGGTATTCCCTATGCTCTATCATCTTTCATTAAATATGATAATCTTTCCTCTGTTTATAAATATTTTTGTCTAACCATTTTCTCTCATATTGAGCCAAAGTTTTTTTACCAAGTTGTTAAATCTCAGCACTAGCAAGAGACTATGAAATCCAAATTTATTGCTCTTGAGAGGAACAATACATGGACACTTGTTGATCTTTCTCCCACCAAACATCCTATCAATTGCAAATGGGTGACAAAAATTGGCATCTCCACCATTTGGATGTCAATAACGCATTTCTCCATGGAGATTTAAATGAAAAGGTCTATATGACTTTACCTCATAAATTTGATTCTAAAAGGGAGTCAACAAAAGTCTGCAAACTAAACAAGTCTCTATACGGCTTAAAGCAAGCTTCTCGATAGTGGTTCTCTAAGTTTTCTACAACCTTAATCAACCATTGTTTCCTTCAAATATTACATTATGATTTCGTCTAGATATCATTGATAGAGAGTAAAGAGAACAAAAAAACCTCACTCCCAGTTGTACAAGCCGACAGGAGACCCTACACCCACCTCAAGGATTACCTTAGAGAGGAAAAACTAGAGAGAGGACTCACAATAACTGAGGATGAAACAACCGATCTACGTTTGAAGAGCGGGATTTGTCTCCTTAGGCGAATCATGTCTGAATGTCGAATCCAAAAGGAAGCTTTCCGGACATTAATGTCGTGACTGTGGAGGACAATGGATAACATGGTTTCAAAAAACTCGATGAGAACTTGCGGCTTTTCGAATTCTCGAATTAGGGCTATAAGTGTCGAGTTCTAGAGGGATGTCCTTGGCTCTTTGATCACAGTGTGCTCTTTCTAAAAAAAGTGGATGAAAACACCCCCCAACAAAAATGGATTTTACATGTTCCCTTTTCTGGGTCTAGGAATACGATATGCCCCTCACCTGCATGAACACATAGGTGGGGTACAGAATTGGTGGTACTATGGGAGACGTTGAAGAGGTGGATGTCACTTGCGATGGGGTTGGATGGGGGCGTTGTTTGCATATCCGAATTAATCTTGATATTACAAAACCATTGGATAAGGGAAGAGCTCTCTCCCAAAACGGCAAATCTTTCTAGGTGAATTTCAAGTATGAAAAGTTGCCCCAATTCTGTTACTATTGCGGGCAGATCCTCCATGTGTGGCAACGGTGCAAAGACAGGCAAAGTTTCCGGCTCAATGAGGAGGAACCTACTAATAAGTGGTGAATGTTGCACATTCCAAGCTCCTTAACTTGCAAGTGTTAATTCATTAGCATTGTTATTTGTTTGATTTTGTGTTGTTTTATTGTTTTCAGGTTGTAAAACAATATGATGTGGTTAAGTTTAATCAAATCAAGTAAATGATTAAATCGGAATTTCTTCAAAAAGAATCAAAATCGGATTGGATTCATATTTAGATTTTGCACACGTCCCCATGTTTTGATCATAACTTTCTACTCAGATTTCGAATTGCAATGAAATTAGTGGTGTTAGAAAGCTAATGAAAAAATGCAACAAATATGTCAAAAATAACTTTTTTCTAATTCGGACGTTTACTATGCCAAAATCGCCCCGCAATAGAAGACCGCAAATCTAGACGAATTTGAAATCCTTTTTCTACTTGGATTCAATTTTCAATCTGCTACTTGGACTAAGAGACTAAGTTACGATTTTTCTTAGGTTTCTAGGGCTTTTAGGCCTCTCATAGTCTCTATAAATAGACCCCTAAGTTTCAAGAGAAGGTGTGCTTAGCTTTAGATAAATAATTCTTCTTGGAAGCTTGACAAATTGAAGAGGAGAAGAACATGGCAGGAGGCCATCACAGCACCACGATGAGCTGCTAAATTCGTAATAGGGTGTTGATGTAACCCTTTCCAAGTAACAATGGTTTAATTGTATTTTAATTTGAGATTTTATATATACATGATGGTTGTATAACTGTAAGAATTGATCTTAATGTTTATATTCAATTATTATGAATTTCTTATCTTGTCTTAGAAAGTCTTTTATATTAATTGAATTCAATCCTTCATATTTTCTATGATTATGTGAGTGATTGTTTAACAATGGTTTAATTGTATTTTAATTTGAGATTTTATATATGCATGATGGTTGTATAACTGTAAGAATTGATCTTAATGTTTATATTCAATTATTATGAATTTCTTATCTTGTTTTAGAAAGTCTTTTATATTAATTGAATTCAATCCTTCATATTTTCTGTGATTATGTGAATGATTGTTATGTAACGGTTTTAATTGATATATGATCAAGAGGGTTAGATAGGTCATGCCTAGGGAAGATGGATTGTACTACACCCTAGTTTAGTGTAATTTCGGTAGACAGTTCGTACCAACCAAAGATGGGTTATACTATTCCATTAGTTGTGTGTATCCTATTAAAGACGTAGCTAATCCATACATAGGAAAGACAGGTCGTACTGCATTTTAGTTGTTAGGTGGACGGTCCATGCCAATTGAAGATAGATTATAATCATTCTTTAAAAGCAATTTATTGACTACTCGAGTGAGACGAGCCCTATATAATGCATAGTATGAATTTTCATTTTTAATTAATGATTGACCATTGTTATGCGGTGAGTGGTGAAATCAATCCCTATTCTTTCTCTCTAACATTTTAATTATCTTTTTCATTTATTTTATGCATTTAGTTAAAATAAAAATCAACAAATATTTTCTTTAGTTATTTTTAATCTTCATAAACTTAATAGCAACACCCATGCAGTCTTTGAGATTCGACACCCTCAATATACCCCTATCCTACAAGGATTCGTCCTATTGCGATTGGTAATTATTATTATTGATATATTTTGGTAAACAAAAGACTACATCACCTACAAAACAATGGGGAGCTTGGATAAGGGATGATAATCTACTTCAGAAGAAAAATGTCAATCCGATGGTCCTGCCAGTTTAGGTTGATAATCCAGGAGGTGGTCTTGATGAGACTAATCTTGATCCAAATGTCGGCGCCGGTCAGGGTGCAGTCCCGGCAAGTTACACCAAACCGGTAAACATTGAGCCATCAGTTATAGGGAATCTTCATGAGGGCATCCAGACAGAAAAGGAAAGGAATAATGGTGCCCACAATTCTCAGCCTACAAAAGTAAAGGGAGGAAATAATGGCGCCTATGTTCCTAGTGTAACGGAAGGATTTATTTATTCTGTTCCTGATTGTGGGGAATCCTTAGGGGAGGCATTAGCACCAAATCCACATGAGCCTATGGATATCAGTGTTATAGATAATAACTTCAATGATGGAAGGAAGGACGCATTCCCTCTGGAGGCGGGAAGTCTGGCGGAATACCTGGCAATTCAAACGATACTAGGATTGGACCACCCGGGGACCAAAAAATTTGATGGGCCTCAGGCTGGGCCAAGTATGGTCATCAAAAACTATCCATCCGGCCTAAAGGTTCCTCGGGCCAGCCTAGGACCTACGAATAATCATACTCAGACGAACTGTTTACAATCATGTCCGAACCTCCATACTACATCAGATGGCCAAAATGGCAAGGGGCACGAAAATGGAGAACACCGAGACAACACATGACCAAATTGTCACAGGAAAACACAAGCAGGAACAATATGAGCAATCCCTAACTATCCAGGGGGTCAAGGCAAAGAAGGTAAAGCTACTAGGCAACGGCAAAACCGATAAGGCACTAGCAGAGGCTGTTCAATAGCCTACCTACCACAATGAATCTGATAAGTTGGAACTGCTGAGGGCTTGGGAACCCTCGGACAGTTTGTGAAACTTTGCAAGATGGTGAAGGAGAAGCATGCATCCTAGTTTTGTGTTCTTGATTGAAACCTTGAGCACGAAGCAACGGTTGGAACGAATAAGAGTCAAGTTGGGCTAGTGGCTCTGTTTGCTGTGGAGCCAGTAGACAGGAGTGGGGGTCTTGTTCTAATGTGGAAAGAAAAACGTGATTTAGAAATACACAATTTCTCTCGAAGACACATCAACGCTATAGTCAAGGACAAAGAAGGGTGAAAAATTGAAATGACTTCTAATATAAAGAATGTGTGTATACGCACTAAGTGTTAACAAAATAATAATAATGCGGAAATTAAATAACACAAGATTTTTGTTAACAAAGTGGAAAATTCTATATGAGAAAAACCACTCCGGGGCAGCCAAACCCAGGATATCCACTATTCAGAAGACAAGACTAGATACAAAGTAGTAGCACTCACATACCCCTGATGCAGTGGTTGTACCTTGCTCTCTAACGTGTAACCCAACACAAACGCCTCCCAACCAGGTCTCCTACCTGAAGGGGTCTTCAATGGAATCTTTTACCTTAGGGCCAACCCCTAAGATAGACTTTAGATTAAGCGCAGCAACAGCACACACAACGCTTTAGAGAGATCAACTCAACTCAATAAACTCACAATATAGCTCTCTAAGCACTAATGGAATTCAATACCGAATTCTTGCTGTTCTCAAGCCTAGGGACCTTTATTTATAGGCTGATGGTTCAAATGAGCGTTTGGCTTAATAAAAACTGGGCGCCGTCTGGACGGTAGTCATGGGCCGTCCAGATGGGCAACTGTACGATCAATTGTCCGAGAATTTCGCTACAATTCTTTCCTGAAATGAGTCGTGTCCGGACGGTGGTGCCCTGTCGTCCGAACGGTCGCACGTCCGCTGCAAGTAATTTCCATATAAAGGCTTCGCGCATCCGGACCAGGAGGATGGTCGTCCGGACGGCTGATCTGATGCACACAATTTCCATATCTGATGCTTGCGCATCCAAACCATGATAACTGGCATCCGGACGTCTGGATTTGAATTACGATACTTGCCTTACGGATGAGGGCGTCTGGACGGGAATCCACGTCGTCTGGACGGTTGCAGCAATCTTCACATATCTGTGTTTTGGAAAGAAATCCTGAGGCTTGATTGAACACTAAGAGTCGTCCAGACGAGCTGCTGAATCGTCCTAACGAATGCAAGCTGGAGCATTTCGAAGCTTCTCAATACAGAGGAAGGTCCGGACGGGAATCCACGTCGTCCAGACGGATGATACTTTGGATAGATAGGCGTTTGGACGATATGTAACGTCGTCTGGACGGCTGGCAGGGAACCGAATTTTCTGACTTGTAAACTGTGCAGAGTCTTCTGGAATCACTTCTGAATAGCGGAATCCCTGTTAAAAAGCATCTTTACAAAGAAGTGATTTTGTCCAACAGAATATGGCCAATTACAAACTAACAAAGGGAACAATTGCTGGAAACTAACCGGGTTCTATGGCCATCTTGAGAGTGCAAAAAGGGCTTAATCATGGGAACTCCTCAAGCACCTCAAAACTCATCATCCTGTTCCTTAGCTGTGCGTGGGAGATTTTAACGAAATTTTGTAATAGTCAAAAAAGGAAGGGGCATCAACTCGGAAAGAAAACCAAATGGATGGCTTTCACAACACTTTGGAGGAGTGTCAATTATGTGATCTTGGATACCATGGTTCCCTGTTCACATGGAGCAATTGAAGGTAGGATGAAATGTTCACAAAAGAAAGATTAGACCGCGCAGTGGCAAATATGGACTGGTTTTCACGACTCTAGGAGGTTTCGGCCGTCATTCTTGCAGCCCAAAAGTCATATCACAATCCTATCTAGGTATGTTTCTGTGAACATCACTCCGAGAAGCAATCCTATAAACGCGGTTTCAAGTTTGAGGACTGTTGGACAATTGACGAGGAATGTAGGGAGGTTATCAATACAGCATGGGGTAGTGACGTGATGGGAGGCGAGCCAATGCTAAAAAAAGTTCAAATAAGACTATCCTTTTGCCAACAAGCTCTCTCCCGTTGGAGTTGGCCGAAATTTGGAAATGCAGTTGAATAGCTCAAGAAGAAAACCAAGCGACTGTCAAAGCTCCAAAGTCAAGAAAATCCAGCGCTTGCTACTGCCATTAAACAGCTACAAGCTGAGATCAATGACATCTTGGACAGGGAAGATATAAAATGGAAACAAAGGGCAAAGCAAAACTGGTACAGCAGCAGAGACCGAAATACCCAATACTTCCACTCATGGGATGAAGATCAACAGCATCCGACAAATTTGTGATGAAAATGGGTGACTTTTGGGAAAAGAACAAAGAGATAGGTATTCATTGATTACTATGAGAAATTATTTATATCTCAGGGTCTGGATCGAGTGTAGGAATGCTTATCCCACATGGAGAACATAGTTACTATGGAGATGAATGACACTTTGCTACAACCATTTGTGGAGGAAGAAGTCAACCTCGCCCTTTCTCAAATGCATCCATTGAAATCTCCAGGTCTAGATGCCTGTCCCACTAGTTTCTGCCAGAAATTCTGGACATTTATTGGCAAAGAGGTGTGTAAAGCTATATTACATTATTTGAATGGTGGTCCTTTTGATGAGGCAATCAGTTGCACCAACATAGTGCTTATCCCCAAAGTCCCCTCTCCAACTAGAGTGACAAAGTACAAGCCCATAAGTCTTTACAATGTCTTGTACAAACTCATTGCAAAGGTCTTAGCAAATCGCCTTAAAAAGGTCCTACCCTATGTCATCTCCCCGGAGCAAAGTGCTTTTACCCCGGGAAGGCTTATTACAGACAACATTTTAGTTGCTTTTGAGACTTTACATACAATGGATACTCAGCTTAAAGGTAAGGAAGGATTTACGGCTCTCAAAGTCGACATGAGTAAAGCCTATAATCGCCTGGAATGGGATTTTCTGGAGGCAATTTTAAGTAAGTTGAGATTTGCAGCTCGTTGGATCCATCTCATGATGTCATGTGTACGGATGGTTTCCTATTCGATTCTAATTAATGGGTAGGCACAGGGACATATTGTTCCTACATGTGGGATTCAGCAAGGGGATCCCCTCTCCCCATATTTTTTCATCCTATGTGCAGAGGCTATGAGTTCATTGTTGCATCAAGCCGAGCGAGAGGCAAGCATAACAGGTATTTCAATTACTTGGGAGGTTACTCCATTAATCACCTATTTTTTGCAGACAATAGTCTGCTTTTCTATAAAGCCAACCTCAGGGAGTGGGAGAAGATCCATGCGGTACTAGCCTGCTATGAGGCAGCCTCAGGGTAAAAGGTAAACCGGGACAAAACCTCCTTATGTTTCAGTCGAAATACTAATCAAGATGTCAGAGCACAAATTCTAGCAGAGTTAGGAGTTCCTTCTACCCAACAATATGAAAAGTACCTAGGCCTCCCTACACTCATTGGCCGATCCAAGGTTAGCACATTCACTAGAATTAAAGGTAGAATTTGGAATAGAATTAATGGTTGGAAGGAAAAATTCTTATCACATGCCAGTAAAGAGATCCTTATCAAGGCAGTATGAGCATTTTCCAATTATCGAAATCTCTAAGCCACGACATCAACTCTATGATGGCTAAATTCTGGTGGGGACACCAAGAAAATGACAACAAGATAGCTTGGATGAATTAGAACAGACTAGGGAAGAACAAAGAAAATGGAGGTTTGGGCTATCGAGAATTGGAAGCTTTCAACTTGGCCCTATTGGCTAAGTAGGGTTGGCGACTCTTTCAACAACCAGAGACGTTGGTAGCAAAGGTTTCCTGTGAAAAGTATTATTCAGGAAGCTGTTTCCTGGATTCTAGTTTAGGAAGGAGACCATCATACGCATGGCGAATATATGGAATGCAAAACAGCTTCTCCAAGAGGGGCTGATTGGAGAGTCGGTAATAAGGAACAAATCTGCATTTGGGGGGACAAATGGGTTCCCTCTCATCATACACATGTAATCCAATCCCCCATACGCATACTAGACATTGATGCTCGAGTTAATGCACTTATCAAGAGATGAATTGGTGAAATGTACCTTTAGTTGAGAGTATCTTCCCAGAGGATGTAGCAGAACAAATCTGTGGCATGGCTATCTACCCCCGATGGCAACCTGATAAACTGATATGGGTTAGAACAAATAATAATAGCTTTTCTGTTCGGAGCGCCTATCACCTTGAGGTAGAATGACAAATGTAAGACAAAGGTAGTAGTTCTACGAGCCCCGACTCCAACTTTGTATGGAAGACCATTTGGAAGATGCGAGTTCCACGAACAATTCAACTATTTCTATGGCGGGGCTACAACGATACCCACGAAGGAAAAACTATTCAAACGTAAAATCGTGGAGGACCCTTATTGCCCATAGTGCAGTCTGGAGGTTGAATCTAATGGGCATTTTCTTTGGCACTGTGCGGCTTCATCGACTGTATGGGCAAAATGTCCTCGGCGTATCCAGAAGTGTGTGATTGAAGATGGGGACTTCCTAAGTGTATTTCAACAATTCAGTACTCGGTTGGTGACCCAAGAGTTGGAGTTGTTGGTCGTGGTAGCCCAGAAGCTTTGTGTAACGACCCACCCTTAACGAGACAATATTATCCGCTTTTGGCTCCCCCAAACCAAACTTCCCAAGAGGTCACCCATTTTGGTACTACTCTCGCAGAAGCACGCTTAACTGCTGAGTTTTGATAGGTTCATGGTCATCACGGCTTTAAAATGCGTTGTGTCAAAAAGGGTGGGTTTATACATATAAGCACATCCCATTCCCAAGCGATGCGGAACATCACAATCACCCCCTCTTGGGACCCAGCGTCCTCGCTGGCAACCCTCATGGGCTTGTGCACGCTCCTCCTATCTCAAGCTGGGCAATAGCTCTGATACCAATCTATAACGCCCCACCTTTTACAAAAAGACATAAGTGAAAAATTTTCAATTTTCACGTGACATTACGACATCATCAGAGATGAGATCTGGCAGAATATATATATATATATATATACACACACACTTGGGAACCGTTAACACATTAGAGCTAACTGAAATACCTCTAGACATTTCTTAAAATTATTTAATTCCTCTATACTAATTACATCAAGACATGTGTCACAGACGACACACGTACATACATGGAAACTCTATCACATACAAACATTTTTCTAAGCATATTACATATAAAAGAACATAAACACAAATGATTACAACCAAATACAATCAGCTACATAAACGTTAGCTTGAAATCTTTAAAGCTAGCATAATCCAATCCTATCGTCTTTTGAACCTGCACCAACAAATATGTGATTGTGGATGTTACCGCAACCCAATACTGTAATCAAGTGAGTCAATTGCCTTCAATAATATAATAAAATTATAATTTATTTAACAATACAAAATACAACAATATGATGTAATGACACATTCATATGCACAATCTTATTTATAGATGCCGTGAGACTCTAACTTATAATTCGATCTTATCATTTATAGATGTTGTGAGCCGCCTCTAACCCATAATACGGTCTTATCATTTAAGAGATGTCGTAGGCCTCTAACCATTTCCGGTCTTATCATCTATAAATGATAAGATCGAAGATTGTTAGAGGCCCACGACATCTATAAATGATAAGACTGCGGATGGTTAGAAGCCAACGACATCTGTTAAATGATAAGATTGTATTATGAGTTAGAGGCACACGACATCTCTTAAATGATAAGACCATATTATGGGTTAGAGCAAATATGTGATAGAGTTTCCATGTATGTTCGCATGACGTCTGTGACACATGTCTTGACGTAATTAGCATAGAGTAATTAATTAATTTTAATAAATTTCTAGAGGTATTTCAGTTAGCTCTGATGTGTTATTGGTATATATATATATATATATTCCACTGTCATATCTCATCTCTAATAATGTCGTAATGTCACGTGAAAATTGAAAAAAAATTCAATTACACCTTTTTATAAAAGGTGGGGCATTACACGATGCGGAGAAACTGGACTGTGTTTGGAGGAAAGATCTTGCCGCCCAACTGTTTTGTGGAAAGTGCCAAAGAAACTCTTAGAGATTTCCAGTAAGCTCAAGCTTTAATGCTAGGGCTCCCTCGGATAGGATCCTCAAATGGTCAAAACCACCAGTTGGATGGGTTAAATTGAACTGGGACACTGTTGTTGACCTGCAGCACAAGATTATGGGAGTGGGCCTCATTGCCCGAGTCTACAAGGGGCAGGTACGGGTGTCAATGTGCACTTATCAGCCTTGTCTCACCGATCCAGCAGCCGCAAAGGCGTTCGCAGCTCAATAGGGGGTGGAGCCATGCAGAGATATGGGTTTCCATTTAGTTATGTTGGAAGGTAATGCACAGGTGATAGTCTCAGTAATTCGATCGGTTAGCGAATGCCCGGGATGCTACGGAAGTTTAATTGCAGACATTCGAAACCTTTTGAGACATTTCCAAGCCTAGACTGTTAGCTTTGTTAGAAGAGAAGGCAACATAGCAGCACATAGTCTTGCACGAATGACTGTAAATCAGCAAATACATCAGGTCTGGATTGAGTCCTATCCAGACTCACTATCGACTACTGTATGCGCAGAACAAGAAGTACCTTTTATTGATATATGAAATTTGAGACTATATATATATATATATGACTATATGATTATTCATTATTTTCCCGTGTACAAAGATCTTCCTTTATTGCTCTCCTAGTATATGTGGATGACATTGTACTAGCCAACAATGATATTCAAGCAATTTCACACCTCATGTGTTTTCTCAATAATCAGTTTCAGCTTAAGGACCTTGTTCCTTTGGAATTCTTTCTTGGTTTAGAATTGCACAAAGTGATAAGGGCATTTATGTATGTCAGCATAAATATGCTTTGGAAATTTTGGAAGATTGCGGATTGTTAGCTACCAAGCCTGCCAAGTTCCCTCGGGGTCCAATCTAAAATTGTCTCGTACTGAAGGGGAACTACTTGACGATCCAACTAGTTATATAAATTTAGTTGGTCATTTGCTTTATTTGACCATCACAAGACCTGATTTGTCATAATCTGTTTAGCTTTTTCTAAGTCAATTTATGGCTGCACCAAGACAACCACATCTTACTACTGCTCACAAAATTTTATGCTATATAAAGACATCTCCAGGTCAGGAACTTTTCTTCCCATCTTCATCCCAATATCATTTAAAAGCCTTTTGTGAATTCGACTGGGTTGGATGTCCTGAAACTTAAAGATCTGTAACTAGATATTGTGTTTTTTTGGGGGGATTCACTTGTTTTTGGAAATCAAAGAACCAACACACTATGTCACTTTTTCTTGAATGTAGATCTATGTCATCCACAACTTTTGAATTCATATGGCTTTTTTCATTGCTTAAAGATCTTCATATTGAGCATCCTCGAGCTACCCTTCTATTTTGTGATAGCCAATCTGCTATGCATATTACTGCAAACCCAATTTTTCACGAACGCACAAAGCATAAGGAGCTTGACTGTCACATTGTTCGTGATAAGACACATGAAGGTCTTATTCGTATGCTCCAAATCAGCTGTCAACACCAACTGGCAGATATCTTCACAAAAGCTCTCTGTAATTGGGTTCCTTTCAACAATTTGATCTCGAAGATGAATGTCTCAGATATCTTCCCTTCATCTTGAGGAGGAGTACTAGCGATAAACAAATAAGTTAACTTACAGTTAGCTTAGTCAACGTTGGTTAGAGTTGCTATGTAATTAGTTAAGCAGTTAATTAGTTGAGGTGGAGTATGAGTTGTACACTTCAGTTGTTTAGTTTACATTAAGCTTTCATTAATTTGTTTTGTATAAATACAGATACTTTATATCATATCTATACAGAAATTCACATTCTTCTTTTCTCTCTGTGCATACTCTTGAATGCTTCATTTCAGTTCATCCTAAAATCTAATACTACTCCCATGTCCAAGTCTTTGCACTACTTTCATCTCAAGGATTCTCTCCAAGATTGTTGAACGGATTGCTGCAATGAATTATGTTATTTTTTGCCTTTGTTTTATTTATCTGTAATGTTCTAACCTAGATTACTGTTGTAATTTTATTTTCACTCATTTATAAAAAAATAAAAAACTCTATGCACTTCCCGAAAGCCGTGACTCATTCCAATATTCCAATTTTCTGATTCACCTAATGCTAGGGTGACAAATAATTCAAGTGTTTGAGTGAAGAACAGTTCAATTGGTTAGTTATACAAACGGACTTTCAAAAAAAAAAAAAATCCAAGTGTTGAAGGCTTTTGATAATTAATTAACTAATGAATTCGAGGATTTTATAATAAAAAGACTTGGAATCTGACCGACTTTAATTCATTTAAAAAAGTTTACCAAAAAACTAAGTTTGAGCGGCCTCCGCAACATTCCAAATTTTCCAGCGTCAAAGAAGGTTCCCTATTTTTTTTTTCTTTTTTTCCGTGAGCCTCGTTCATAGATCGGAAAGATTCTGGGTTTTTTATATTCCTCAATCCTCGCAAGCAGCGCAACTCCTCCAAAGGTCCAATTTACCCTTTACTAGCTGCATGCATCGGACGAATAACTTTAAGGGTATAATTGACTTCCACGCACAAGTCTCAGCCAATAATTTGTTTGGAAAAGAGAAAAAGAAAAAGGAAACAGTGCAAAGTGCAAACCCTCTTGTCTAGATTTTCATAAACATTTATTTCTGATTGGGGGGGTGCGTTTCAGTTTCAGTGAGGGCGGGCAGGCGGGTAGGCAGGCAGGCAGGCAGGCAGGCAGGGCCGTACAACAATATTACATCATCATCACATCCCAAAAAGAAATGCACAAAATAAAAAGAAGCTTTTACCATGTACTGTCAAAAAAGAAAAAGAAAAAGAAATGTTTCAATATTTCATTTCCAATTTCCATAAAAAAAAAAAAAAAAAAAAAAAAACACAAACCCCCAGAAACTCCAAAAGTCTTTTCTGAATCTCCCCTACCACCACGCCCTTACCCCATCAAATCTTTCTGATTTTACTTACTTACAGTCAGACATCAGTTCTTCAGTAGAAGTACATGACCTTCTCTTGTGTCTTGCTTTCATCAATATTGAACAAGCTGTTTGCGTCACTATTACTACTGCTAATCACTTGCTTAACATCTTCCACACCATACTCTAATGGGAATTCTCCAAAATAGTTCGCCTTTTCAACTCCATTGCAGCCGTAATTAAGCATGAACTTGTTGTGATTTTCTTCAAACCCACCGGAGATACAGCTCTGGAAACCCATTTCTTCTTGTTTGATTATCTCTCTGCCCCCATTACCATAGCTGATCTGAGTACAGCTCCCATCGGATGAACTGCAGCTTCCTTCGCATCCGAACATGAGCAGGTTCTCTTTCACAGGATAATACTTCATGGAGGTCGTCACCCAGCTCTCCTGGGTTTGGAAAAAAGGAGTGGCGGTGTTGGAAAAACTCAATGGGACTGAAATGGTGGGCTCAAGGCATGAGAAGGATTTAGTTGTTGGGGAATAGTAAGAGCTGCATTCTTTGTAGGGTGAAGATGAAAGTGGTTCATGAGATTGAAACAGTGGCGTTTGGTGAGAGGATGGGAATGCAGGAGGTTTTCTCTGAGATGGAGGAAGCATCCCCATGAGCTTCTTCTTGAGCTTCGTGTTCCAGTAGTTCTTGATATCATTGTCAGTCCTGCCTGGCAACTGAGCAGCTATAATTGACCACCTGTATTTGTTAACATATTAAGTTTCCCGTAAGAAGAAAACTCTCAGCTTTCGCTTAACAGCTGTGAGTGGGTGTTGATGTTAGATCTAAACTTGGCATGCATGCAGAGGGCAGCAGAATTATCCAAAAATACCTCTCACTCTTGATAAATATTGCTAACTTTTATAATAGAAATGGAGAAAAATGATAACAATTTGGGCAATTTTTCCAGATGAAGTTATTGGTAAAAACAAAAAAGAAGAAGCAGAAAACAGCAAAATTTGGTCAAAACTAGTGTGGAAATTGGAGTATATATATACCTGCTTCCGATGCTTGCAAAAAGGGTGCAGATTATTCTGTCTTCCTCGTCAGAGAACTCACCATGTTTAATGTTAGGCCTCAGATAGTTAAGCCATCTCAGTCTGCAACTTTTCCCACATCTCTTCAGACCTGATCCAGAAACAAGAGGAAAATATGAGAGAGAGAAATTTAAACATGGTTATGAAATGGGTTGATCATTGTTTAGGTCAATCTTACCAGCTTTCTGTGGGAGTGCAATCCAATTCCCTCCAGTTCCATATTTCTCTATGTAATCCTTAAGCTTTGAGTCTTCTTCTGGTGACCATGGCCCCTTCTTCACATTTGCCTTGTCACAACAAGGAGCCCTCCCCATCTCTCTCTGTCTCTGTGTGTGTGGGTATTTGTTGGTTCTAGCTGTGAGAAGTTTTGATCTCTTGCATATATATCCCCCTAGCCTTTTAGAATCAAAGCTCTCACTGACTAGCGAAATGAAGTTTGGTTTGAATGAATGCTTATGGCATTATAATTATTATTAATAAAGGACCTCATGGTTTTGGAGAGATTGAACAGGAAAATATAAAAGTTAAGAAAAAAAAAAAGTTTATTAATTAATTGGGAGATACATAAGTCAAAACGTTAGATAAGTCTGCTAATTAGCTAAGCTAATAGAAGTTTCCATCTCAAATGTTGACAGCTCATATGAACCTTAGTTTCTTCCTTTTCTCAAAGCATCCAAAGTCTTGCTAATTATGTGGAAATACAACAGGTCATGCTAGTAACTGAATTGATAGCTACAGGTATTAGGTATATCCAGATAAAATATATAACTAATTCATATTTACGTACTTCAATTCATGTTATGTATAACTACTTAAAACATGTGTACGTACTTGGATAAAAGAATAAAAGAAAAAGTAGTATTACGTACTTCATGTAAAATTGCTAAAATTTATTTATTAACCTATTATCAAGATCGATCTCTCACTCAAATACTATATATTTGTCTGTAGATGATTATGAATGTCTGCTCTTAATCTAGACGTTGCGAAATAGCAACCTTCTTTGAATATATATATATATTTGATGCTAGGAGTGAAAAGGTGTGCGATTAATAATCATCTATACATACATATATACAAAATGACGTCATTTCATATGAATTTTTAAATGATACCATATATTTGGCAAAAAAAAAAAAAAAGGTCCAAAAAAGAGGTTCAATGAAAGTCCAACCCCAAAAAATAAGCAAAACAAATGTCCAAATTTAAAATCAGTTATGTAGGACAATTATAACTTAAAATAACCGTTAATCGCCAATTATTTGATAACTGTTAATTACCTAAGGCGAGGCAGTCATGGTTATACCTTTTTACCCCTAATTGATCCATGACAAGAAGAATTTGAGACAAGAAAACAGAGAAAGAAAGAAAAAGAAAAGAATTAAGTCACACAGTCTAAAGAAAAAATGAATTTGATAGAGTCACACTACCAAAAAGAAGAGGGGTCACCTCAAATTAAAGAGGGAAAATTTGTCTATTCATCACTTAATCATTATATGTACTCGTACAAAAGAGCACTTAAACATACACTAGCAAAAATGCTAATCATACTTGGACTCAAAGACTAAAAATTATAACCCAAATTTGATTGAGTTTGGGCTAAGTTTATTATTGAATTAAAAAATAAAGTTAACCCTTAAAATTTAAATAAAATATTAAATTAAATACGACTAACCGGCCTAATTAACAAAATATAAATAAAACTCTTTATTTTTCATCCTGCATATATATCATATATGGCCTCATCAATCAGAATTTTGGCCCTAAATTCAAGTGATGAGGTGTTTAATTTGGGAGTGAGTAATGAATGTCACAGCTTGTAAAAATGGGGAGGCAATTTTCAAAGAATTAGGATCGTCTATAATTATTTCTTAAAATTTTAGAGAACATTTCAGACAGGTAATTGTGAGAGACTACTTATGGAACCCACTTAACCAGATAAGTAATTTGACAGTCTAATTTTTATTTAGTCAAATAAATTATATAAGTAATGTTTCACACTCATCTGTTCGAATTCTTTAAAATGTAAACAAATAATTATGGACAATATTGTAAAACATGGAGAGCTAGGATATAGACCTAATTGGTGTCGACTTGTACTGGTTATTAGTTTGTAGCTAGGGTTCTCATGATCCTAGCAAAAGACAAACAGGTGTAAATACATGAACCATCCTGTGACTCCTCCTTTTTCTGCATGCTACCTACGCCCTATAACTTTACCTCATAAGGATTGTAATGTTTTATCTATAAAAAGAAAGGTTCCTCCTGTTCTCACCCTCTTGCCCTTCCTTCTAACCACCAAAGCTACCTATATATATATATATATATATATATATATATATATATATATATATATATATATATATATATATATATATTATTATTATTTTCAAAAGTTTGCGGAAATTAATTTTAGCAATTAATATATTGTAAAAGATAATGGAATCGATCAAACGTACTTTCCCGTCTTTTTCTCAGGTATTGCCTGATCTCGATCAGGTTTCTAAGCAACACTTTAATGTAGGGAAGATGTTAATTAATTAATTCATTCATTCATGTTAAAAGAAAAAATGTGTGAATTTTTGAATTAAAGAAAGTAGAGCATAATACTATATATAATGGGAATAATAGCTCATCTATGGATCTTAGACAAATATTCATCGGGATTCAACACTTATTACATGCTCCAATTATAGTTTGAGATTGTAAACATTAAACACTACTCTAAGTAAGAAAATGTGTACGTAACAACTAAAGAAGAGAAAAATATTTGTATAAATTAATCGAATTAATTTTTGAAATCAGTATTTTATAGAACTATCAGAGCACTTACGACAGTTTTTTTTTTTATGATAAAATTCAAACAAATAATAAGCATGCATGTGGCTCATGCGCGAAATTGTGACTAAAGTGATGTGCGGCCGGTGCGTATTTAGACTTGGTCCTTATAAATCACTAAAAATTATTTAGCTTTTCAAGACTAAATTAAATAGGGGAAGATGAAAATCTTAAAGAGGGAAAAACATATTTTTCATGAATAATTCAACAATTCTAGTTATAATGTGCCAGGAAAAAAATAAAGATATTTCAATTAGCATAACATAAATAATATTTAGATTTTTTTTTTCCCTTTCAATATCAGCTAGTGGAACAATATTACGACAGCTAGCATGCCTAGTGAGTGGCACCTTTGGTTACTAATTAATTGGAAGCAAAAACCCTGTTGGTACAGTTTCCGGTATGGTGTGAATCTGCACGTTCCTTTGATGTTCTTCACGCTTCTCAATAACTCTGCAAAACAACAAAACCTAGGGACCCTTCCGGGGGTCCCGCTCCGATGCCTAAGTTAGCTTCTGTGAGAAAATAATGCTTTGTGCATAAAATTCAGTCTTAGTTTATACCTGGGGTATGAGCCTATTTATAGGCATAGAGGTGGAGTCAAACCTGGATTAGGACTCCTGCTCCTTGTTGATCTAGAACTGCTGTCCGAGTTCTAATTGGACTTCAATCCTTTACTAGACTTCTAATTGAGTATCTTCTTAGACTTCTGATCTGATATCTTCTTAGACTTCTGATCCGATATCTTCTTAGACTTCTGATAATGATCATTATTCTTATCTGATCATTATTCTTATCTGTTTGGACCTTATTAGACTTTTGAATCTCCTCTTTGGATCGGGTTGAGTGGGATTTATCCCCAACAGTTACCCCCCAATTCCCTTATCCAAAGCTTGCTTGAATAATGGGAATTCCATGTCTAAGGAAACCCGATCTTTGTCTCCTTCTGAAAACCTGCTAACCTGCAAAACCTGAGGGTTAAATCTTACCCCCCATTACCTTCTTGTTTTTCCTTAGGGTTTTCTCCCTGTCTCTTGAAAAATCTGCAAAACCCGAAGGTTAAATCCGACCCCCCGAGAAGTTTCTTCTTGCTCTCGGCTAGGACTGATCCGGGACTCTCGGTTAGGACTGATCCGAGAGTTTTCTTCTTGGTCTCGGCTAGGACTGATCCGAGACTCTCGGCTA
Source organism: Alnus glutinosa (assembly GCF_958979055.1). Lineage (NCBI taxonomy): Eukaryota > Viridiplantae > Streptophyta > Magnoliopsida > Fagales > Betulaceae > Alnus > Alnus glutinosa. The sequence goes on along the minus strand of NC_084894.1, from coordinate 13,418,595 downwards.
GGACTGATCCGAGAGTTTTCTTCTTGGTCTCGGCTAGGACTGATCCGAGAGTTTTCTTCTTGCTCTCGGCTAGGACTGATCCGAGAGGCTCCTTCTCGGCTAGGACTGATCCGAGAGGCTCCTTCTCGGCTAGGACTGATCCGAGAGGCTCCTTCTCGGCTAGGACTGATCCGAGAAGTTTTTCTTGCTCTCGGCTAGGACTGATCCGAGAGGCTCCTTCTCGGCTAGGACTGATCCGAGAAGTTTTTCTTCTTGCTCTCGGCTAGGACTGATCCGAGAGGCTCCTTCTCGGCTAGGACTGATCCGAGAAGTTTCTTCATGCTCTCGGCTAGGACTGATCCGAGAGGCTCCTTCTCGGCTAGGACTGATCCGAGAAGTTTTTCTTGCTCTCGGCTAGGACTGATCCGAGAGGCTCCTTCTCGGCTAGGACTGATCCGAGAAGTTTTTCTTCTTGCTCTCGGCTAGGACTGATCCGAGAGGCTCCTTCTCGGCTAGGACTGATCCGAGAAGTTTCTTCATGCTCTCGACTAGGACTGATCCGAGAGGCTCCTTCTCGGCTAGGACTGATCCGAGAAGTTTCTTCATGCTCTCGGCTAGGACTGATCCGAGACTCTCGGCTAGAACTAATCCGAGAGTTTTTGCCTGCAAAAGAAACAACATCGACGGGTTCCTGGTCCCTAGACCGGGAACACTCCGATGCTTAAGTCAGCTTTATTCATTTATTCTGAAAATACTTATTCCCAAAATCTGGGGAATTTTCTGTCTAGTCTGAATTAAAAATAAAAATCTAGTTCTTTGCAAATATAAATGCTAAAAAATAAAAGCAAGCCTGAAATTCCCGAGAATCCTTTTTATGGGATCACGGGCAGATACCGCTGTTGCCTCGGCTCTCTATGCCTAGGGCTTCTGCTTCCTCGGTCCTCTCTTCTTTCTATGTCATCTCGGGGAGCATTCTCTTGATGCCTTTCGTCTAGCTGAGGACGGTCTCGGAGATAGTAATCCTGTGGCTGTTGATCTCGGGGCTGATAGTCCTGATGATTCCGAGGCCTGTTATTTCCTTGATGGTTCCGTCGCTCTCCCAAGAACCGAACCAACTTGCCATTCTTTATGAATTCTTCTATTAACAACCTTAGGGTTACGCACCCCTCGGTGTAATGACCTGCTTGTTTATGGAAATCACAATACTTCCCTGCATTCCTATAAGGAGGATTACCTGGTATCTTTTGCGGTTCCCGAAACGCCGGATCTCTCTTGATCTCCATGAGGACTTCTGATATCTCGGCATTGAGAGGTGTAAAGTTGTAATCTTTGAACTTCTTTACCTGCCTCTGCTCTTCCCAATCAGCTTTCTTGAGTTCTTTCCTTTTCTTTTCTGGGGCTGTCTCTCGGGGTAGTCTAGAACTGGCCATAGACTTCAGCGTCTCTTCCTGATTGATGAATTCTTCTACCTTATCCATGAGGCCCTGCAAGGTACTCGGTTGCTTCCGGATCAACTTCTTCATCAAAGGCTCCTCGGGTGAAATTCCCTGATAAATGGCAGCAAAAATCATATCCTCGGTCGGATCTTCGACCGTAGCCTTCTCTCGGTTGAACCGAGCCATAAACTCCTTAAGACTCTCATTGCCCTGCTGGTGCAATGATAGCAAATATCCCGAAGGCTTCTTCCTTGTCCGGAAAGCCAAGAACTCCGTTAGGAATATCTTGGACAATTCCTTGAACTGATCAACGGAATTCGGGGGCAGCTTCCTGAACCAGTCTCGGGCATTCCCCGAAAGAGTAAGAGGGAAGGCCCGACATGCTACTTCATCGGGTGTCCCGTGAAGGTCTAGATGAGCTTTGAAATTCTCTAGGTGATCCAAGGGATCTCTGTCTCCTGCATAACTTAGAATTTGGGGTACCTTAAACTTATCGGGAAGCTGATAGTCTGCCACCCGTCTGGTGAAGGGTGAGTCTGTACCCATTAGGAGCTTGTCCACCATTACGGATCTGCCTTTGTCCTTTCTTTCCATCTCCATGTCCGTGCACCTTCTCTCCAGCTCGGCAATAATTCTGCTCAGATCTCCTTGACGGTCATCCTCCCTCCGAGGATTAATGTTGCTATTGTGATCTTCTTCCTCACGCTCATCCCTGTTCATCTCGGGATTGGGCTGTCTCGTCCTCATGCGTAACAATTCTGCATTTAAGTCTTCAATCTGGGCTTCCAACGCTGCTATGCGATCTTGATCTCCACCCCCCGGGGGAGGGTTCGGTGGAGGCTGCAAATTATTCTGAATAGCCGGTTCCTGTGGGGCCACGGGCTGTCGATTGGTCTGGCTTCCGGAACGTGTGTTCATCACCATGCTGGATCTTCTTTTTCTTTTATGAGGAACGAATAATCGTTTCCCACAGACGGCGCCAAACTGTTGGTACAGTTTCCGGTATGGTGTGAATCTGCACGTTCCTTTGATGTTCTTCACGCTTCTCAATAACTCTGCAAAACAACAAAACCTAGGGACCCTTCCGGGGGTCCCGCTCCGATGCCTAAGTTAGCTTCTGTGAGAAAATAATGCTTTGTGCATAAAATTCAGTCTTAGTTTATACCTGGGGTATGAGCCTATTTATAGGCATAGAGGTGGAGTCAAACCTGGATTAGGACTCCTGCTCCTTGTTGATCTAGAACTGCTGTCCGAGTTCTAATTGGACTTCAATCCTTTACTAGACTTCTAATTGAGTATCTTCTTAGACTTCTGATCTGATATCTTCTTAGACTTCTGATCCGATATCTTCTTAAACTTCTGATAATGATCATTATTCTTATCTGATCATTATTCTTATCTGTTTGGACCTTATTAGACTTTTGAATCTCCTCTTTGGATCGGGTTGAGTGGGATTTATCCCCAACAAACCCTATGAAAAGGCCATGTATTTTAATTAAGAACTTAATTTGCATGCGTCATATCATCAAATTACAAACATGTCCTTACGAAAAAACCCAAAATGAACAATAATGCTCAAACAGAAAGGGACATATATATAACTTCGTCGTGTCCCCTGCTTGGCTTGATTCTTACTGCATGCATGTATTAGAAAAGCTATATATATATATATACAAAGGCCCAAAAAGCCTAAGAATACTAGTCGCAGTTTTTGTGAAGTAACATCGTCCTCGTAACTCAAACGAGTCAATTTTGTTGAAATTTCGCAGAAGCTACTTATGGTTGGAAACAGTACTTAATTGATCAAGTATTATAATTAATTAATTGCTGGTCAAATTAAACAAATTAAGACTTAATTGGATGGATATATATATATATATATATAGAGAGAGAGAGAGAGAGAGAGAGAGAGAGCGTTGATGATGATGATGAGGATATATATATATATATATATAAACTTCTCCATGAGGACCGACCATGACCCTCTTGCTTAAGGGCTAGCTAGCTTTGTCGATCCTTTCTGAGTACGTAGTTGCTTGCAATATATATAATACTACGTCGTATGCAATACAAGCTAGGGTTGACCACAAGCAGCTAGCTTATACATACCTCTCCTTTAATTTCCCAACTACCAATTGGTTTGACTCCGATCCCCTACCAAAATTGTACACGTACGTCAATCAATTTGATGCAACGAACCATGTGAGTCACAATGCATGCTCGAGGGAGCTACTCAGCAGTACTACTATCTATATATATTATATAAAAATTAATGTAGATATCTTACGATCGACGTCCGACAATGAACCATTATCACAAGTCAACATATAATTACACTACATAATCAACATGATTGGGTTCCATTTCCATTCTATAATTTAATTAATGAGCTTGATTGTGTCATTGCTAACGTGATACTTATATACTACCAAGCTGTGCATGCCAACAACCATGTATATATATATATTCCGGAAAGGAATTGTGATGATATCATCATCATCACCTCTAACATATATACACTTATTATCCCCCTCATTCTATTATGCATTAATTACATAATAAGCAAGCTAAGCTAGATTTCTCCATCTATATATATATATATATATATATATATATAGAATAATTAATATTGGCTAGCTTAATTATATTGTTTGGTCGCAATGCCCAGAGATGTTAATTAATTAGACATCAGATCAAAGCAACTGATGATCGAGTTCATCAAAAAAACTAGAAATGTCGTTGTGATAATATTAAGCAAGACCAGCATGGTAATGACTATCGATCTATAGTGAAAGAATATTAATTAGGGTATTCCAGGTTAAATAATTGAGCAAATAACGCCTCATACTTTCTTTATTCATCAACTCCGTTGCTTAAACAAGCAATTATATATATGATAATGATAAAGATAGATACAAAGGTAGTTGACATGATAATGATTATAATATCAATAGATACTAAAGAAACCGTCCAACTAAGATATTACATCTCTTATATATTCATTATATAGCCTAATGAAAAGTTCAAACTCGAAAAATAGTTTATGATTTTAAAAAATAAAAATTATCTTACGGTTATTAAAAAAGTTTAGTTGGTTGATTTAACTATTATTTTCTGTCACAGCAAACACTTGAAAATATAAAAAATATTTTTCTTAAATCATTTTACGCCAAAATAAATAAAGCCAAAATTCATTTGCATATATATAATAGAATTCCTCCGGCCATCTGCTGCTGACATTCATCAAAGAGAATGGACTTGTAACTTGAAATGGGATGGAAATCAATTACCATATTAATTAACTTTTCAATTTTCATGTAACATCCATATATAAAATTTACCATATTTACTTTTGGATTCTCATGCATGGGACATCCGGCCATCCAATCTCAGCCGATCTCTTCCCTTATATTTTGGAGTGCGAACCATATTTAGGCAGCTCAACCTTATAATTTGACAGTTCCAATGCAGATTAATGCTTTAAAACTCAGTCATTGAATACTGATCAATACTGAATAGTCACTAGTGAGTGCAGGGTACGATCGAATCATTTAGTTGATCAAGAGGTAGCAGGCAACTCTCTCTCTCGATCTCTCTCTCTCTATATATATATATATATATATATCTTGATAGTGTGAGGTTAATAAAATATGTAGCTTCTTTGCATGATTACTACAATAACACTGTTATTCCCAATATTAAGCGGTTTTTTTTCTCACTATTATTATATTCATGATCACCTATTTTTCAATGCTCTTCTACAATACTTCCAAAAACACACACACACTATATATATATATAGAGAGAGAGAGAGAGAGAGAGAGAGCCATAGAGGCTATTGCAGTGGCCAAGGTATATAGGGGGATGGGGACCATGGGGCCCTCCAAGCCCCTCATGGTCCTGCCCAAGGCTTTTATTTTTTAACCAAAAAAAAATAGATGGGTTGGCCCTCAAAAAATAAAAAATAAAAATCTACCCTCATGCTCCAAACAGTACCCCCACCTTTTTTTCTTTTTTCTTTTTTTCTTTTTTTTTTTTTTAGCTCAAATCCCAGTTATGAGAAAAGATAAAGGCTGAGTTGCCAGATACTAATTACTAGCACTAAATATCTTAGCAGAAAAAATCTGCACAAAAATGAAAAAAAATTGTGCATAATATTTGGATATTATTTTTAAAATAATATCTTTTAATACTTTCTCTACAAATATTTTGATTTATCTTCAAATTTTAGGGTTATTTTTATATTTTTATTCCTTTCTTTTTCAACAAGTATTTTACTTGGAAAAAACTCAAACTTAATTAGCCTATATAAAGGCATAGCTGTATTATTTTGGAATTCAATTTTTGAGTTTCAATAATATTTCATAGTTATTCTTTGTTTACTTGTTCGGGCCGACTAGGGTCTTTCTCTTCTTTAATTGTTATTATCTTTCATCCTGAGTAAGTTCCCTTTTCAATTTTCATACAACGGTTCAACCTAGCTCCTAAAAGAGTTAAAAATTATATAAATGACATTTCAAAACATAACATGACACATTTTCACACAACTTTGCTTATCTATTATTGTTCTTTAGAGCCTCCTTTCCTCTTAGGCAGTTCGGCCTTTTCATTTCTTTTCAATTTTTTCTTTTTGTACCCCCACATAATTTTTTCCATTTTCTTGCATAATCTTTTCTTTTCAAAGCGAAGAATACAAAAATCTAAAAGATATATATATATATATATCACAAAGGACCAAAGCTTGAAGGAGACTCGGTATTTGATAGATCATTTTTCTCTTCAAGGTCTAATCTTCTTCTTCTTAATTCTCTTAGCTAATCTCATTGTATTGTATTATTTTGCCGGGTTATAGATATTGTTAACTACTTTAGTAATTAGCTAGTGGTGTTAGCTAGGCCCACACACAGACCATACACATATTGAAATACAACACAAAATTAAACTTGTTAAATTGTTAAGTTGTCTAGGTCCTTTATTAATGTTGTTGTGATATGCATGTGATTAAGTAAAAGCAAATGTTTTTTTTTTTTTTTTTGAACAAATAGCATGTCCAAGCCTTAGGGCATAGACAAATACTAGAGGTATCAGACCCCTTACACCCTAAACTAGATAAATCTAACTTGAACAGCAACCTAAACAAGTCATAAACATTACAGGGACAACAACGAGACACTCTTTACAATTAAGCACAATCACTAATAAAATATGGCAGATCTAACACCTAAATCAACAAATAGTCCAGCAACATTTAATTATCATAGAGGTAGACTGTGAACAAAAAAATAAAATAACAAAACAACCCAAAAAACAAAATCCAAAAACGGTATCGGTGTCGGGAAACGTCGTAGTGGCTCGTGTAGAACACGCGCCACGACCAGGGACCTCCCTCTTTAGCAGGCGGCTGCCGGAGACACCAGAAACACCAAAACACCACCAACCATGTCCTGGGAGACAAGCCGTGGTCCTCACACTCCGGTCTAGGGAGTGACCTCCCTGGAGTGTGCTGGCCAAGCACCAAGCAAGGACGTGCGACACGGCCAAGACTGGGTGCTACAGGACCGGAAGAGGCCGGCGACCACCGTGGAGAGGTGTGTGTCGTGGAAGACCCAGCCGAAATGAGTAGATCTGACTCCAAAGAAAACACACATCCGAAGGAAGCATGGTCAGAAACTTCGCTGGAGACACACCAAAAAGCCGCTCCCCAACACCAAAAGTCCTGTGAAGTCTTCTGCTAGGGGACATCAGCCACCACCGAAAAATTTGGGAGAAACAAAAATTCCACAGCCCTAATTGTTGGGGGACCACCTAACCTCCACTAGATCTAACCATGAAATAATAAAAACCTCTAGCCCAAGTAAAAGCAAATGTTAAGTCTCGTTCATGATCAATTTTTTTATTTTTTTGTGGACAACATGATGTTGATTGTTTTTGTATTACATTATGTTAATTAATGTTGATGCAAAAATTCTGTTGTTTTTCATTTTCTTTGGTTTCTTGTCCAGTTTTTCTTTTTCTTTTTTTAGCAAAACAATTATTTCAATATTTGTCAAATAAAAAATTATGACATTTAATTTCATTTTTTTTTTTCGCTTAATTAACTTGTAACAACTTATATTAGAACAATAATCATATGGATCGCATGGTATAAGATATTTTATTGAGAAAAATTATAACATAATTTTATTAATTTGGCCCCTAAAAAAAATTATGATTCTGCTAATATTGAACTTGGTTTATTGAATATATATATATGCGCGTGCAATTGATTTGTTCCGCAATTAGCAGAAAAGGCCATGATTAATAGAGATCAATTGCACGCTCATATTCTATGCGCGTGCAAATGAGTTGAATCTACTTTCTTGCTCGTGGAATCTTCAAATTGAAAAAACATGGCATATCTCCATCAAGATAATAGACATGGACGAAAAAGCAATTAATTAATAAAATTATACAACTAAACAACAAAATAGACGAGTGTCGTCATTCGCATTGACTCTCGGGCGGCTCTGATTTTCACTTTCTCAACGGTTGGCAAACTAAGCTAGAAATTTTTGCAGCTTCTAATCGTTAATTGCATTATTATATAATTATTTAAAAAGTGCCTGTAACATGTGAAGCAACGGACATTGGATAATTTCCTAACTTTTTCCTTTTGGCATTTATACCCCTGCATTTCAATCTACTTATATAGAGTATTTTTATTAGTCTCACTAAATTTCACTAGTCAAAATAATTAAAAATTATTTTTCTCTATTCTGGTGAGCCACTTTTTTAATGCACCCCCAGCATCCAATTTGATAAAACTTGAGTAAAATTTGATTTTAAAAAACCTACCCAAACAAAAAAATAAAAAGTGAAGAGAGAGAAATGACCAAATTTTTATACTTTCTTTTTCTTTTCTTTTTTTTTTTTTAATAATTTGGTGAGTGAATAGTATTCACTATTGTTGGTGAGTGCTGTTCACTCACAATTTTTTTTTTTTTTTTTTTTTAGTTATAGTAATGAGGCTGTTGGTAGTGATTTTTGTGTGATTTCGCCAAATTATTTTTTAGCTATTTTGGTGAGGCTGTTAGAAATGTTCAAACGTATTCTCGAGACGCACTCATGTGAAGCATTTCTGCAACAAAATTGAATGGTTTTATTTTATTTTGTTGGTAAACATTGAATGGTTTTAAGTACTGTATATTATTAGTTGAAGTTTGACTACCCCCAGAAGAAAATAAAAGAAAAAAATAAAAATAAAAATAAAAGAATGTTAAAAGGAGTAACTATTTTTTAGAAGAATAAATATTTCTCTTCGTAAAGAAATAGTTATTCCAATTTCAATGAATAGAACTCTACCAAATAAAAGAATAACTATTATGTGAAAATAGTCATTCTATTTCAGATGTCTATTCTATGAAACAAACGAAGCCTAAATGTTTTAGGAGAAACTATAAGTAAACCTTTTTAATTATTAGGCAATTTTTTATGTACCCCGAAACTTATAATTGCTGTCTTCAAATTACCATAAAATAGTAACGTACTCTTTTTGTCCTAAAAATACTTTTAAAAATTCTCAAAAAGACAAATACCTTTAAAAAAAAAAAATTGTGTTTTTTTTTTTTTTTTTTTTTTCATTTTTGTATAAAATTAATTTATATATATTTTTTTAGGAGAGTTTAGGCTTTCATTAATGACCAGTAAGAAATCACCAAATTGGTATACATAGTCAACCACCATATAGGTGTACACATATCACGAGTCCATAATCAGTTGCTAACAAAAGAAACCTAGCCAAACAGAATGGTACCTCTGCATTTACATAAACCTTTGCTTGAAGAGGAGTCGGTCACGCATACTGGGTGAGGGCAAATGACCAGGTTAATATAGCACAGAGCAAACTGGTAATAAAATCTCTCAAACCATCCCAACAGTTGTTTCAAGGAAACCTAGCCAACAGAATGATGCCTCTACGTCAATATAAACCTTTGCTTGAACTGAGAGTAAGTCACACATTCTGAGCTAAAAAGCAATTACCAAGATTAATCTACTGAACAAAGCAACCTGCCAAAGGATGGACAGAAAACCAAAACAAAGAAAAACATAAAACATAAATAAAACATCCAACACAAAGCTGTCGTCGGGAGATTAGCCATCGCTGAATAGATCGGTGGGTTCTGATCCCAGATCAGGTCTGCACGGTGGAAGGTGATTGGCAGAGGTGGCGGCGGCAGCGCGTGGTGGTTGGCGGCGGCGCATGGGGCGCGTGGGACAAACACGCAGGAGATTCTAGTGGCGCGTGGGAGCGCTTTGATGGTTATAAGGAGGTGATCTGGACAAGGGCAGAAATATCGGCGGCAGATCTGTCTGATGGTGTGGCTATCGAAGTGGTTTGGAGGATTGTGGCGGTGCGCGGCTAAACTAGCAGACCCTCTGGGCGGCGCGTGACAGTGATTTTGGTGGTGATCTCGGCGGCGATGGGACCGACTGCTTCAGATCTATCAGTTAGCTCTGGCATCAGGGTGATTGGACGACTTTTGAGGAAAAAAAACAACAAACAACGCTCCATTACCCTCTAAAGACTAGGAGGACATAAACCACTACCGGAACTAGTCCGGGAGGACAAAATACTCCACAACCTTAGTGGCTGGGAGACTCTAGCTTCTATTGGAGCAAACCAGTGAGAAAACAAAACACCTCCTTCACTCTAGAAGGGTTAGGAGGGAAAAACACTACCGGGAGAGGAGGGAGGTGAAGAGGCCCCCTCCCCCTGGGACTGTCTCTTGCTCTCGGCGCTCTCTCTAATAGTTGGCCTTAATTAACACATGTCAATGTCGCCGAGAAATATCAGTGAAAGACATTTCCAATAAAGGAAATGTTAGTTAGAGAATATTAGAATAAAGGAAAAAATTGTTGTTTTTGTAGAAAAGTTAAACCGTTATATCTATCATTGTCATAGAAGGAAGCTAAACAATTATTATTGACATTAATGTATAGCTAGAATGGGCTGTGAGAAAGTGTTGCTTTTGGGTCTCTGTGGGTGTGAATGCTTTTGGGCCGTAACTATTTGCGTATAAACTAACGTCATGTTCATTAGCTTTGCCATGGACCGGCCCAACTAGCTGATAGATGTATCAATCAATCATGGATTTCAAGTCCCGCTACTTTTTCTTTCTATCCTTCTCTTTTCAAGAGTTTTACTTGGCTGAAACATTCTTGTTCAAGAATTCACCAAGACAATCATCTTTTCATTAAATCGGCAAATCAAATGTTTGAACGCCAATGCTCCGTTTATTTCGACGTAAAATATTTTTTGTCGTAAAATATTTTTAATGAGAGAAAAAAAATAATTTTTTTAAAAATATTTTTCTGCGTTTGACTCATACGAAAAAATCACCAACTGCGAAAACTATTGATTGACGAAATTCTACAGGATTCTAGAGATAGATGTAGGAATTCGTAGCAATGGCCAGATTCTAACTAGTTTCACCAGACTTTGGCCCAGTACTGTCGAATTTTGGAGAAACTGGCTGGATTACGGCTATACTGGGCAAATTTCAACCAATTTTCGCCTGAAATTTGGGTTAGCCGGATTCCGACACAAATGATCAGATTCCGGCCAATTTAGGTGGAATTTTGTTTGTTGGAATTCAGCGACGGTGGCTAAACGTTGCCGGATTTCGACGCAAATTGCCAGATTTCGGCACCGATCGGATTCTGACCTGTTTTATCGGAATTTGGGTTGCCGGAATCTAACTAGTGCTGTTACATTCTATCAATCGGATACCAAAATTCAGGGACCTTGGGCGGTAAATTCGGGCTACCAATAAAGTTCAATGCCTGGCGGTAGCAAATTCTCACAAACGTGCGTGTAAGAATGAAGAATTTTAATCTGGAAAACGATTTACCCCTTTTCTTTTTCTTTTTTCAAAAGTTAAAGAGACTTTTACAGTTAAACTGAAAATAATTTCTGTTTAACCATCATTTTCGGTTATACTAAACACTAAAAAGTACTGAAAATATTTTTTAAAAAATATTTTACGCCCAAACAAACAGAGTACAAGAGCATGAATATTTTCAACTCTCCATCAAACTCTAGTTCGATAAGAAGCATTTTGTGAAAAATAGCGAGTCATATTGAAAAAACAAAGATTGAATTGTAAAAGAAATTTGTGTTGAGGTGAAAGAAAATTGGAGAGAAAAATTTATTATTTATACGGAAAGAATATGAGTATATGACCATTGGAATAAAGAGTAGTCTGAATAAAGAATAATATTTAAATAGAGTTAAGACAAATTTAAAGAGTTTTGATGTGGGGTGCTTTTAAAGTGAATTTTATTTTATTTTGATATGTCACACAAAAGGGAAGAAGGAATTCAAACTAGTGACCTCCCTTCATGAGGCTTGATCCCCAACCGAATGAGCTACCCCTTATAACTTTAAAGTGAACTTTTTAGAAAGAAAAAGAAAAAAAACAGTAGATATTCTGTAAAAAAATACGAACAGTCCAGATTTAACAAAAACATATTTGAACCAAACGACATCGTTATTGCTTCTTCTTTGTTACTTAATGCTGCCTGTATGAGTAGTGCAACTACTCTAACTAGTGTTGGTTGCTTATTACTACTTGAAGAAGACGAAGTGGCAGTTCTTGCTCTGTCTAATCCAACAAACTCACTCTTTCTCTTCTCTCAAACCCATTTTGATTTACTTTTGAAATAATAATAATTTGAGTTGGGAAAAAATGTCGTCTCTGGAACATCAAGGGAAATCTTGGGGATCGACCGTTCCCATGGATACATGTAGGCCCTGTTTGGAAGTTTTCTCATTCACTTCTCTCCGTTCTTGTGCATTGTGCACCGGCCTTGTGCACAGTACGCAAGTCGGAAAATTATAATTTTAGAAAAAATAGATTTTTCACTTTTCCATTTTACTCCTGGCAAGAAAAAAATAAAAAGTTATGAAATGAGGAAATTCGCATCTTAACAAAGATAAAAAATGGAAAAAAAAAAAAAAAAAGTTCATTTTAGAGCACGTCATGTATGCGCACATTTTTGACAATGAATTTTTTATTTTTCCGTTTTACCCCTGAACAAGAAAAAAATGAAACGCGTTGAAGTGAGGAAATATGCGTATTTCAGGGGTAAAAAATGGAAGAAAAAAAATAGTACAGCTCTTAGAAAAAATAGATTTTTTACTTTCTCATTTTACTCCTGGCAAGAAAAAAAATGAAAAACATTGAAGTGAGGAAATACACATCTTGACAGGGGTAAAAAATGAAAAAAAAGAAAAAAAGAAAAAAAAAAAAGAGTTCATTATGAGTGATGTATATGCACATTTTTGACAATGAATTTTTCACTTTTCTATTTTACCCCTAGCAAGAAAAAAAATGAAAAGCGTTAAAGTGAGGAAATATGCATCTTATTATGGGTAAAAAATGGAAAAAAAAAAAAAAAAAAGAAAAAAGAAAAAAAAGAATTTCGTACATTTTTGATATGTACAGTGCACATGGAAGGTGAGAAGTGGGTGGGGAGATTTTGAATCAGGGCCGTAAACTTTTGTTAACAATACTAATTAAGGTTTAGTTTGGTAAGTGAAATGATTATTCTATTAAAAAAATTAATAATTTTAATAAAAAGCAAAAAAAAGACGTGAAATAAAATAGTTTTGTAATAATTATTTTAATTGCAATAAATAAATAACTATTCTTTAAAGTGAGGAATAATATTACGAAGTTGGTTCAATTATGAAAAAAGGGAATAAATAACAATATCGTTTGATAAAAAAAAAATATATTTTATTAAATCTGAACCGTTCAATTATTTTTCATGCGGGAAAGCTTACTATAGGAAGTTTTTCAAGACTTATCATTTTAAAACATATGTTGAAAAATAAGTATATTCAGTATAGCGATTGTGAAGCATATAAAATATATAAAAAGTCTCTTGAGATGCTTTAAAGCAACCTTCACTTGGCGGAAAGGATCCACCCACCTAGTTATTGTTATATGTTTGGCTTGTTTTACGTCTGTTTCTGTACTTTCTTAAGCCATATATATATTTTTTTTTTTTTAAAGTAATGCTACATATTATCTCTCTGTCCTCTTTTTGTCTCCCCAAAATTGATGTAGCTTTTAAAATCACCATTGAATTTATGATAGATCATTATTGAATTTTGATCCAATGGTAATTTTAATAGCCACATCAATTTTGGGGAATAAAAAGAAGATAAAGGGATGATACGTAGAATTACTCATTTTCTTATGGCTTTTGGTTGTTGTTTTCATTTCAAATATCTAAAAAAAAAAAAAAAAAAAAAAAAAACCAACCTCCTTCCTAAAAAGCCCCTCACTTTCACTCTCTCTGACTTGGTCCCATTATCTGTCTCCCAAGCCATGGAGGAGAAGACGAAGCAGACCACCGCAAGCAGCTTCACTACCACCATCCCTCGAACTCACCATCCCAGAAGCCAAACCCAAAAGGCCACAAAACCCATGTCCCAGATCACCCTTCTAATCCTCCTCTCACTCCTCTCTTCGTCTTCATCTGCATCTTCTTATTCTTCAAAGCCATTAGTCAAACCTCCACCGCTTCCCATTTTGCCCATCCCTTCTTCTCCCCAGCTCCAATGGCAGCTCGGGCACATGGCCCTCTTCCTCCACTTCGGCCCAAACACCTTCACCGACTCCGAGTGGGGTTCTGGCCACGCCGACCCTTCCGTCTTCAACCCCGCCAACCTCAACGCAACTCAGTGGGTACGAGTCGCCAAGGACGCGGGATTTACTCGCGTGATTCTCACCGTTAAGCATCACGATGGGTTCTGCCTATGGCCCTCCGACTACACCAACTACTCGGTGCGCTCGAGCCCCTGGAGAAATGGAAGTGGTGATGTTCTTGCCGAGCTGTCTGAGGCTGCTAGGGACGCAGGCATTGGGTTGGGTCTTTATCTTTCGCCGTGGGATCGGCACGAGGTGTCATATGGGAAGACTTTGGAGTATAATGAGTTCTACATTGGGCAGATGACTGAATTGCTCACGAGGTGATTGACTCTGAATTTTTTCAGTTTGAATGTGATTTTAAGCAATTATGGTACATTTTTGTTGTTCGGAGTTCTGCGTTGACGTCTGATCAAATTCTGTTGATTGTGAATTGGGTCTTTTATGCTCTGTGGAATTTTGTTAATGGGATTGTCATTTTGAACTGTTTGTGGTTCTGTCTTTCTCGTTGCATTTGATCTCTTATGTTATCTGAGAATTCTATGCAATGTTATTTTCTCTTACTTTTAAATTACCTACTACTTCTGACCCACGAGGAAAGAAGGAAAAAAATTCTTAAAATTTTTGTTGACTGGATTGTTTGATTTAGGTAGTTATTGAGCTTCGGGGTTCTGCCCAATGGATTATATAAAATTCTTGTTCTTATGAATCGTTTTGGATGCCTTGTCGAGTTTAGTTGAGTTTTGAAAATATAAACCAGATTCCAAACAACATCAAGAAGGGGTTTGAATGGGTGTATGACAATATAATGCGAAATTAAAAATTTAATCAACCACAAACAAACAATCACCAAAATATGAAAAGTAATAAAGCAATTGACACATATATTTGGTGACAAAGTAGAAACTCTTTGAACTCAAAGATAAAAACCACAACGGGGTAGCCAACCCAGAAAATCAATCAAATAATGAAAAATCCGCGAATTACAAGATGTTAATACTCACAAAACCTTTGCAGTCGTCACACTCTTGAATTACAACAAGTGACCCACTTGTATGCTTCTTTCCCATAACCTCTAGAGAGTTATTCTTCTTAATCTCCTTAACCGAAATTCTGGTTGGCTTCAATTGTTCAAGATTGATGGTTAAACAATAACCAAAATTCTAAGAGAGATTTAACATTAACATTCCAGGTCTAACACTCTCTCTTAGCACATTGAATTCTAGAGTAGATTCCTTAATAAATTTGTTCTTGGAAGTCCCTTTAAATAGACCTCTGAAGAAAACCTAGTTTGAGTTGGAATAGGATTTCAGAAATTGTATACTTCCTGTATGCTTCGGAGCGCCTTTTGTGTTTTTAATAAAATTCTCTACTTATAAAAAAACAAAAGGATTTCAAAAAAATTCGCCTAAATTTTCGATCCTATATTGCGAGGCAATTTTGGCATAGTAAAAGTCCTAATTAGGGAAAACCTATTTCTGACATATTTGTTGCCGTTTGTGTTATATTTCCAACACCGCTAATTTCACCATAATCCAATACTTGAGCCGAAAGTTACGATTAAAATACGAAGACGTACTCAATCTGGAATTGACAAATCCAATTTTAACTCCACTTAATGAAATTCCAATTTGTTTCTTTCCTTGATTGATTAGGCTTAACCACATTTTCTAGGTCTTCTAATTTGAGTTTGATTCAGTGTTGGATAAAATTCTTCACCGACTTAACCAGTAAATTAAAACTTACAACCAAATAAGTTTTGACACTGAATTTGCCAATACTAAAAACCTTACAAACTCCCCTTTTGGCAATTCGGTGACAGAACCCAATTACAACAAAAAGCTCAAGTTAAAAAACTCAAAACCCAAAACCCAACATAAGCTAGATGAAATTATGAGTTTAACCTATTCTCTGAAACATGAACAAACCATTAACGAATAGAGAAATAAGTACTAAAACTCAATTAACATAAAGATGAATAATTGAATAGATATTCAATAAACACGTTAGTATGTTAATCAATCAAAGAGATACTACTCCCCTTATCGAAGACATCAATGACCAAAAACGAAACCAAAACTTTCTCCCCCTTTTTGTCACGAAATGACTAAGGAAAAAAAATCAATACAAAGTCCTGTAATAATCAATTCAAACAAGCCAAATCTATCACCCATGTACATCACATGAGTGGTTGATGCATAGAAACAAAAGACCTCTCTAAGAACTAGATAGTACCACATCTAGAAACTCTCCTCTAATCCCGACCATGATCATGAGCAATGCACCGAATCTAAAATGAGTGAAATCCAAGACAATGAATAGTAGAAACATGATATTCAGAATTGAATATTTTGCAAAAAAATAAAATTCTCCCCCTCAAAGAATGATCAAATATCCAAATAGTACACAAGAAAAATGCATCAATAGCTCATGTGTTAAACAACGAATTCCCAACACAATAAAGCTTAAAGTGTGCAAAGTAAGCATGAGAATCAAAGATGAATGGATCAAATTGTTCTTTAACAAAAGCAAAGCAATATGTTCCACTCAACCTATGCTTTTGTGTTGTATGTGATAACATTCTATTTATCAAGCTTAAAATCTTATTTGGTGAGAAGAAAAGCTCATAAATCCTCATAAGGAAGGTTGGCATCAACATCAAGTCAAAAGTTAAACCTTATCATATGAGGGCCTAATCACCCTCATCTAATATAATCCCCTTGAGACATAGCACAAACTTAAACATAGTCCTTTAGTGACCATCTCTTTCCGCAATAATTTGATCACTGACTGTTTCTATAAAGACATATTAAGCAATAATTTGACATTGAACTTTAGTTCATATATTTCTTTGTGAGAAAGTGCCTTTAAACATTTGTGCTTAAATCAGATGGAAAGAATGCATGAATTTTTAGGTTCTAGGTTCAACTAGCGAATTGGTCAATCTGATCGAAAAGCTAGTCGACCTCCCTCACATGGTTGCCTAACAAACATTATCCTTGCAGTCAAGCTTAGTTCAAATAAAAGTTTTAAAGCGCACAAAATATTAGCATATGAGAAGTGTACCACAAAAGCTCATGCTTAGGCACAGAATTTAGTCCTTTAAAAGAATAATCAACTCATGCATAATAAGCACATTCCAAGAGATAATTATGAGTTGAGTTCGAGGAATACACATGAATAATTAATAAACTTTCAAGATCCAAAAGCCAAAGTTTGGAAGAAAGGAACAATTATTTTTTTTTTGTTAATTTAATGAAAGCTGGAAATAAAACACAAAATTAATGCAATGCATATGCAAAATAGAAATTAAGTAAATCACAGAAAAAAAATAAAAATAAAAATAAAAATAAAAAAAATAAGTGCAAAGAACTCTACATGCTCTAAGGATATGAATATGCATGAACAATGATCCTAGATATGCCACGTGACCACCTAACTCTAGGTGAGTCCACTACCACTCCTCCTCAAAGGGTGAATGGTATTAACCTTCCTAACCCAAGCCTTCTTACCACTATGTACAATTTTATGACCCATGTCCAACTCATCTAACCTAGTTAAAACCACTCTCATCATGTTGCACAGCAACTCATAGCTTTTCCTAGAGTAGGAGCTATCATACTTATGCTCACAGGGTTTTAGTTTGAAACACGTAGATTGGATATGACAAATTTTGCTACAATGATGGCAAGCAGGGACAAACCTTTGAGAAGGTTGTCTCCTATGCGGAGGGACATATTTAGACACAGAAGACTCTACAACATCTTTTTCTTTCTTAGGAGCATCCTCCTTATTCTAAGGTCTTTGGGATTTCAACTGACAACAATTTGGCCTAATGTGATCATTAATTCCACAATTGTGGCATGTAGGAACAAACTTAGCTTGAGTTTGTTTCCATAGATGAGCCTTGAATTTGAGCTTCACACAATTATTCATGCAAGAATTTTTGCCCTTATCCAAACACACTATATCGGCGTTGGCTTCTTCCACTTTCATAGGCTTAACAAACATAGTTTTTTTTTAAATTAGAATTAGAAGCATGCGAAGTAGAGGCAATTAAGTTATCAACAATCATACTAGGCTTGTTAGAAACATGTTTTTGAACACAAAACAAGTTTTTCATATTATCACTAGAGAGTCTATGTGAGAGTTCCTTATAGCCTTTCAATTCATTCTCAAGTGATTAATTATTTTCAACAAGCACAATAATTTCAGATTTCAAAGAGTCAACTAAAGCATGTAATTCAGACAATTTAGCAATCAAAGACTCTTTTTCATGCTCAACATCATTAAGCTTTTTACGGGAAATTTTATTGATTTTCATCAATTTTATACATTCCTCATAGAGCTTGTTATAGGTCGTCTGAAGGTCATACTAAATCATCAGAATCATCTTGAGATGACCGAGAAGTATTCATAACAAGAGGAGTCAAGGATCTCAATAAGGAATTTAATCCAAACATAGTGAACTCGCTCTGATACTAATTGAAAATATAAACTAGATTCCAAACAACACCTAGAGGGGGGGTTGAATAGGTGTATGACAATATAATGCGGAATTAAAAATTTAATTAACCGCAAACAAACTTATCAAAAAAAAAAAATTTAATTAACTACAAACAAACAATCACCAAAATATGATAAGCAATAAAGCAATTGACATTGATATTTGGTGACGAAGTGGAAACTCTTTGAACTCAAAGAGAAAAACCACTAAAGGGTAGCCAACCCAAGAAATCAATTTAATAACGAAGAATCTACGAATTACAAGATGTTAATACTCACAAAACCTTTGTAGTTGTCACACTCTTGAATTACTACAAGTGACTCACTTGTCTGCTTCTCTCTCATAACCTCTAGAGAGTTATTCTTCTTGATCTCCTTAACCGAAATTCCGGTTGGCTTTAATTGTTCAAGGTTGATGGTTAAACAATAACCAAAACTCTAAGAGAGATTTAACATTAACAGTTTAGGTCTAATACTCTCTCTTAGCACACTGAATTATAGAGTAGAATCCTTAATAAATTCGTGCCTGGATGTCCCTTTAAATAGACCTTAGAAGAAAACCCAGTTCGAGTTGGAATAGGATTTCAGAAAAATTTGCCCAGATTTTTGGTCCTATTTTGTGGGACGATTTTGGCATAGTAAAAGTCCTAATTAAGGAAAACCTATTTCCGACATATTTGTTTCCATTTGTGTTAGATTTTCAACACCGCTGATTTCACCGCAATCCAATACTTGAGACGAAAGTTATAGTTAAAATACGGAGACGTACTCAATTTGAAATTGATAAATCTGATTTTAACTCCACTTAATGAAATTCCAATTTGCTCATTTCAAGACTTGATTGATTAGGCTTTAACCACATCTTCTAGGTCTTCCAATTTGAGTTGGATTTAGTCTTGGATAAAGTTTTTTACCGACTTAACCAGTAGACTAAAACTTACAACCAAATAAGTTTTGACACGGAATTTGCCAATACTAAAAACCTAACAAGTCTCATTTTAACATTATCAACTTTATATTTGTTTTCTACTTGTTTAAGTTTAAGAAGTTCTTGAAGATTTGTTTTAGTTCTTTTCTATTGGTTCAACAGACGGATTCTGTTTCTTTTTGGAGAATTGAACTTTTTGAGTAATTTCCTATTTTTTGTTTCGAGTTCCATGGTTAGAGAATCAGAGAATTATAGCAGGTGATCTTTCATAATTGGAACAGGTATGGTGACATCAAGGAGGTATTTTTGGATGGTGCGAAAGGGGAGGGAGAGAAAGACATGGAGTATTTCTTTGAGAGTTGGTTTAGTCTCATTCATCAACTCCAGCCTGGGGCTGTCATTTTTTCTGATGCTGGTCCAGATACCAGGTGGATTGGTGATGAGGCTGGTGTTGCTGGTTCTACTTGCTGGTCGCTTTTCAACAGGAGTACTGCCAAGATTGGTGACACCGACCGTCAGTGAGTTTCACTTTCCTTAGTTTCCTCCCTTCCCTTCCATTAGTAACATTGATTGCTTAAGACAATATAGGTTGAGGTTTTCTAGCATTTACAAGTATTTTCAAGTTTCTGCTTGTTCAAGATACCTTATTAAGTTAAAACATCATTACCCTTCAATAGTAATTGCTTTGCCATCATTTTCCGTGTTGCTCACAGAACTAATGGTATAATATTGATGCACTTGGCAGAGAAGGACTTTTTAACAGGATTTCTAACTCCTAAATCGTAATTCTTGTTTTCCTGCTTAACTGAAAATATTGATATAATTCTACAGAACAGCACATGGGGGGGCGATCCTGGGCAAATGTAGCGTTAGAGTCAATTGCTTGATATTAATACAGTGGGAACTGTCCATTAGCTAGAGGTCATATCCCTTTGAGATATCAGTCTCATTTAGGAAAGTCCTGGTTCACAAAGCACAATTGTTGCAGCCCTTGAATTATGATTGCTTTGATCTATTCATTATCGCATTGATATATGAAACATTGGCTTTCTGGAAACACTGTTTACTTTTGATCCCTGAAAGAATGAAAGGAAAGAACAGGGATACATTGAGAACGGCTGTTTTTGTTAAGCTGATCTTTTGATACATCTAACAGATACTTAAGGGAAGGAGACCAACTCGGTCATGAGTGGGTACCCGGTGAGTGTGATGTCTCAATCAGGCCTGGTTGGTTTTGGCATGCATCAGAAGTTCCGAAATCTGCGAGAACACTTCTTGACATATACTACAAATCAATTGGCAGAAACTGTCACTTGTTACTAAATGTACCCCCAAACTCTTCAGGTCTTATATCAGCTGAAGACATACAAGTGCTTCAAGAATTCAGTGAGCTCCGGAGGTCCATATTCTCACATAATCTGGCTATTAATGCTCCTGTTAGTGCCAGCAGTACACGAGGAGGCATTTTCAATTCTTGTTTCAACCCCCAGAATGTCCTCAAAGAAGGTATTTACACCTATTGGGCCCCGGAGGAGAATCAAACTGATTGGGTATTATATTTGGACCTTCAACAAGTATTATCTTTCAATGTTCTGCGGGTTCAAGAACCAATTCACGTCGGACAGCGGGTTATTGAGTTTCACCTTGAGATCTTGAATGAAGATGGGCAATGGGAGAAAGTGATCAATGGCACTACGGTAGGATATCAGAGGCTGTTGCAATTTCCGACCATAAAATCTCAGTACTTGAGGTTTGTGGTTGACAAGTCGCGGGCAGATCCGCTTATCTCTTATTTCGGAATTTATATGGATCAATTTTCTATTCTGAGTAGTAACATATCTGATACAAGCTCAAGAACATATTTCAATGGCACACAAGTTCTTCAGCAAACCGGATACAACCATTCTCAGATTGTCAGCCTATAGAATTTGAAAATTTCTAGCTCATCGGTGTACGTGTGATTGTCCAAATATGAGAATATTGATTCTTGAAAGATTTGTAATAAGCAAAATTACAAGTTCTGGTTAGTGAGGATTCTTGGAAAGAACAAAATCAAATGTGAAAAGGTGCGCGCTTGAATCTCTGAAATTATAGCTCATGTGATTCAATTTCCATTTTTTCTAAAGATCCAGCGAACCCATGTCAGTTTTGTGGTGTGGTAAATGGAGACTAAAAATGTTATGATCTCTGTTTTGTGCGAGTTTTGGTTCTCTTAGTTGCTACTTCTTTCTTCTTTTAATCAGACCTTAGCGTTGCTTAAGGAGAAACTCCATCTGCATTTTTTGTTTTTTGTACCCAATCCGACCTAGATTTGGGATGTCCAACTGCATCGGTCTAACTCAAAAGCGAAAAATAACGTGTGCTTCTTCTAATTCTCACGCATACCATGTGGATATGTGGTTAACTATGAAACTTTTTAGTACCTAGAGAGAAAGTTTGAGATTTTCGTTACACTTCTTTGACAAGCAACTGGTTGCCCCCCTCTCTCTCTCATGTAAGAAATAGATAACCCAACATTAAGAAAAATGTATGATGGGATTTATGAGAGAGCGAGAGAGAGAATAACAGTTACATGACTGCCAGTTGCATGTTTCATGTTTGAATATATGTGGGTAATTTTTCAATTTATGGAGCTAAAATCTGATAAATTATTGCACACTGACCACCATAATAAACTTTCTCCTTTGCATTTTTTTTTTTTAAAAAAAATTTATTATTATTATTATTATTATTATTATTTATTTAAAGAGTAACGTTATTTAGTATACTGCTACGCAACTTGAATTATATAGCAATGGAAATCAACATTTGAATTAGTAAAGACTTGAAAAAATAAAAAATTAAAGGTTGATTTTTACAATCACGTGAGAGGTCTAATCGAGCAGAGCTGAGTTTTAAGATTTCAAGATTTGCTCGTTTATGAGTCGAGCTTTAATAGTCGAGCTCGAGCCGAGTTATGAAATGTGTGTTCAAGTTCAGCTTGTTGAAAGCTTAGGTGAGCTTGAGCTCATTGGGAATGCCATGCAAGCTAAGCCGGGTACTCGACAAACTCGGCTCAACTAGAGCTCGAGCTAAACTATTAATGGCACGTTTGGGTGTTCGATTTTTTGAAATCAAAATTCAATTATTATTTGGTGTACAAATTTCGAGACAAAAAACCATGTTTGGATGTATAGTAGAATTTAAATTATATTTGAAATCATGTTTAAGTGAGAGTTGTATGAAATTATTTTTTTTATGGAAAACCATGGTAGGAAATTATTGATGGTATGAAAAGTTGTATAGAATGATTGGAGTTATGAAAATGAGTGTCGAATAATAATTGAAATAATTATTATTTAATATAAATAAATATGAATAATAATTATTTAATTATTATGGATGCCTGACTTCACGTTTTTCCTGCAAGTACAATAATGGACGCCTGACTTTCCACATGGTTCCACTGACATGCGTTGGAATTCAAATTTTGATAGAAATTCTTGGTGTTTTCGGGTATAATTCGGGTTGCTTTTAAATTTTCAGGTTTTAAAAAAAAAACTCGGACACTGTAGCAAATTGAAATCAGATTATTTTTGGAGCCAAACATATCAAATTTTTTAATGTATGATCCGAGCGGAGTTCAAGCCCGAGTTTATAAACCTCTATACATTTATCTATAGCATAAATATATAATATATAACTATATAAATCAAATTATAAAATATAGTACATAACTATAGTATATAAATAACAAATTTACAATATGTTATCATATATATATATATATATATATATATATATATATATATATATAAAAGCCGAGTTCCAACTTAGAGTTAACCTATAATTATGATATGTGAAGTAACACTGAATCGGTCCATATATTTCAAGCAAAATAAACAGTGTATTTAATACACTTAATTAACTCTCTTATATTAAATAGAAACGTCAAATTTTATTGTTATTAAATTCTCACTAATTTTTACATCTATCTTCCTTTAACTATCTTATCATATATATATAAAAGCCGAGTTCTAACTTAGACTTATGTGAACAAATATTTTAAAAAGTTTTACTTTTTTCTGGATTACTAATAAAAAGTATGATGAAGAAATATTTAAATTCTTAAATTAAATTATAATGTAGAATCTCGCGCATAGCACAGGTTAAGCAAACCGAGTTTCAACTTAGAATTAGCCTAGAATTATGGTTTTGTTTTCGGCTCGGTATTAAGCCGTGGGCTGTTGGATTTCTTCCCTTTAGGTGACTCTCTACAAACCCAAGAGGTGAAGGTGTTTTCCTCTAATTCTTTTGAGGATTTGGAGTTAGTGGGTTTCGCTCTACGGTTGGGATGTTCAAAGTTAGGAGCAAAGATTGGTTTTCTATTTCTAGTGAGGCTCGAACTGGTGCGGGGACCATGGAGGATGTAGATGGGTTTTTTCTCTCGGGTCTGCACTTTCTGTGCTGTTTCAGGGGTCGTCGACAACATTTGAGGAAGAAGGAATGATGATGGGTTGCACAACTTGATGTGTTTCTTTTCCAGGGCGTCGGCAGCGTTTTGATGAAGAAGAAGACTGATGTTTGGGTGCACAATTGAGTTACTTCTATTCCAACACAGGAATATGCTTATTCTTGAATAGGTTTTAATGGAGTTTTATTTCAGTACGCGGATAAACTTATTCCAGAGCAGATTTTTTTTCGTTTAGAGAAAGCCTTATAAAGATCTACCGGCGACTCCCTACGCTCTATGCCAACCAACAGTGACGGAGGAAAGGGGGGTGGGGGCCGGCAGCCCCCCCCCCCCAATTTCAAAAAAAAAAATAAAAAATTATAAGTCTTGTCTGAGCTCATGGGACTTTTCCTTTAGACCTGCCCACATAAGGACCCTCCAAGACCGTGGTGGGTGAAGACAGTTTTGTATCCAACAGCAGCCTTGGAGGCAGCTCCAAACACTTGGTGGCAAAGACGTCAATGACGGTGGCGAGAGCGGTGCAGGGCCTGGGCTTGCCTGGTTCTTCTTCCCAGCAAAATGAAACAGAGGCTGAGCT
The DNA here is from genome assembly GCF_958979055.1 of Alnus glutinosa. NCBI lineage: Eukaryota > Viridiplantae > Streptophyta > Magnoliopsida > Fagales > Betulaceae > Alnus > Alnus glutinosa. Next base: position 13,394,018 of record NC_084894.1, on the reverse strand, counting down.
ATGGAGTGGCGGGTTTAGCATGCCGAAAGGCTCCGTTTGACTGCATCAGTGGGACTGAGAAGAGTGGTAGCTTGGGCGTTAGGCTTCCCATTGCCTCTCTCTCTCTCTCTCTCTCTCTCTCTCTCTCTCCCCCCAGTTTAGGTGCTTTGCTTTCTAATGTTGCGCGCATAGACTTTGGGAGGAAAGTCCTCAAAAGTCAAAAGCAAAGGCTGACCATTTTGTCATCCATCAGTCATGGACTCATCACTGTCTTTATTGAGGAGGAAATGTAAAAGAAAAGAGCATTCCTATTATAGTTATAATGTGGTCTTGTATATTGCCGTTGAAAATTAAATTAGCAAACAGATATATGCTTTTTGCTAACTCGGAACATTTGACAATTTTTTTGTGAATTTGTGGGTGCCAGTGGATCAATTTGTTTGGTAATCCCTTCTTTCACTTTCATTTTTTTTTAGAAGAAAATTAACTTTAAAATGTTTTAATTTTTTCACATTTTATATTATATTAATCACTTTTTAAACAAAAATTTCACCGTAAAACAAAAAATTATATATATATATATATATATGAAACTCCTATTTTTTAAAAATATATATTGGCCCCCTCCCATTAAAATGCCTGGCTCCGTCCCTGCCGGCCAATGTTATTGAGTTTATGTTTTTAGCTTCTTTAGATTGTGTTATGTTGTTTAATCTCTACAGCTTGCCATAGTAGACTTTAGATCTAGTTTTCAGATCAGATCTTGCTCTTTTATCTTCTCATAGTGGAACTTATTGTAAAAGAGATGTGTTTTTCTGTGTCCTTATGATAACGTAGCTGCCTTCCAAGTCAGGAACTAGTCATGTACTTTGTTTTTAGGAGTCTTTGTACCCCTAATTATACCTTTTGGTCCTTTGGGTCTCAAATTATAATGAAGGTTATTTCCTTGTTAAAAAAAAAAAAATTATGACACATGGCATGAACCTATATTTTTTAAACATTGCACCGGTCATTTAAGTAACATCAAATTGATCCATGTATTTCAAGTGAAATAAACAATGTATTTAATATGCCCAATCAACTCTCTTATATTAAATAAAAAAAATAATAGAAACGTCAAATTTTATTGTCATTAAATGCTCATTAATTTCTATCTCTCTCTCTCTCTTCCTTTAACTATCATATCATACATATATAAAAGTCGAGTTCCAACTTAGACCTATGTGAACAAATATTTTAAAAAGTTCTTACTTTTTATGGATTAATAATAAAACGTATGATAAAGATGTGTTTAAATTTTGAAATTAAATTATAATGAAGAATCCCGCGCATAACGCGAGTTATGAGCAAGCTGAGTTTCGACTTAGAGTTAGCTTAAAATTATGACACGTGGTATGAACCCATATTTTTTAAATATTGAACCGGTTATTTAAGTAGAAAATCAATCATTTAAGTAAAATTGAACCGGTTTATGTATTTCAAGTGAAATAAACGGTGTATTTAATATGCTTAATTAACTCTATTATATTAAATAGAAAAATAATAGAAACGTCAAATTTTATTGTCATTAAATTCTTACTAATTTGTACCTCTTTCTCTTCCTTTAGCTATCATATCATATATATATATATAAAAAACTAAGTTCCAACTTAGCGTTAGTCTAGAATTATGACACTTGGTGTGAACCCATATTTTTTAAACATTGAACTAGTCATTTAAGTTGAAAATCGGTCATTTAAGTAAAACTGAACCAATCCATGTATTTCAAGTGAAATAAACGGTGTATTTAATATGCCTAATTAACTCTCTTATATTAAATAGAAAAATAATAGAACGTCAAATTTTATTGTCATTAAATTCTCACTAATTTCTTCCTCTCTCTCTTCCTTTAACTATCATATATATATATAAGCCGAGTTCCAACTTATAGTTAGCTTAGAATTATGACACGTAGCATGAACATATATTTTTTAAACATTGAATCGGTCATTTAAGTAGAAAACCTGTCATTTAAGTAACATTGAATCAGTCCATGTATTTCAAGTGAAATAAACAGTGTATTTAATATGCATAATTAACTCTCTTATATTAAATAGAAAAAATAAAAGAAGTGTCAAATTTTATTGTCATTAAATTCTCACTAATTTCTACCTCTCTTTCTTCTTTTAACTATCATATCACATATATATAAAAGCCGAGTTCCAACTTAAACTTATGTGAACAAATATTTAAAAAAGTTTTACTTTTTATGGATTAATGATAAAAAGTATGATGTACATGTGTTTAAATTTTGAAATTAAATTATAATGAAGAATCTCGCGCATAGCGCGGGTTATGAGCTAGTTATATATAACTAGAGAGTATAAACTATAGTATATGTATAATGTGAGCAAGTCGTAAATCGAATATACTATATATAACTAATTAACTATAGTATACGTATAGTATATAACTATTATTAACCATGTGTGATATGTTATATATTGTTTATTTATATAGTTATATACTAACTATTTAATGTAGTTATATTGTTATATACTAATTATTAAAAAATTAATAAAAATACTAAATACTATTGTCAAAGTATTAAAATTAATATGTAATACTATATTTATTTAGCTAGTTAACTACTTAACTACGCTTACATAAGAGAGGGGAGGGGGATTCGAACTAGTGACCTCTGCTTCATGAGGCGTGGTCCTAGTCGATTGAGCGGTCTTGGGGACAGTTGCTTAGTAATATTAAGTTAGTATATATTAACCAACTAGTTAATAACTTAATATGTTAGTTAATACTAAGTTACTATATGTTTATACACACATATTATGTGTATTTATGACTTAAGTTAGCGAGCCTTAATCGAGTCTCGTCGAGTGAGTCAGGTATCTATCATTTAATAATCAAGCAAGTTTTTACAGTAACAAGCGGGTTTTTGTAGTTACGAATCGAGTTCGGATCGAGTATAAACGAGTGGATATCGAGCGGATTGTCGAACAAACTAGTTTATTTATAATTCCCCATGTTATTTCAAGTGTTTGACAATCATATGACAACCTACTAAATAACATTTCTCTTTTTGAATGCATTGCCACCCGGATGTAGCCATGTAGACCAGAGGCGGACCAGCGTTGGGGCCAGCAGGGGCCGTGGCCCCTGCTGGCTCCTGAGAAAAAAAAAAAAAAAATTTACAATACCAAGTTCTAAGCTTAATTCAAACTTGGCCCCACCATAATCATCATTACTACCTAATAGATTTTTTTTTTTTTTTTTTTTTTAAGGGACCCACAGCATCAGCATGGTTTTTTAATCTGGAATGCTTACACAGTTACAGTACTTAATCAGTCGCTTCATCAGTCCACAGCCCATCTCACGATTCTCACCTGCTGCCCTGCAGCACATCAAGTAGACAAGCACGCACAGCCCATCTCACCTGCAGACCTGCTGCCCTGCAGCACGCACAGCTCAAGAAATCAAATGATAGAAGAGAAGAGAAAAAAAAAAAAAAAATCTGTAAAAGCTCTTAAACAAAGAACTAAAGAACGAACGAAAAACAAAACAAAAAAAAAGAACGAAACAACGAAAGAACAAACGAACGAACGAAAAAAAAAGAGCCTGCACTGCGCCACTGCTGGTGACTGCTGCTGGGTGAGTACCGTGAGTTTTGTGGCTGTGGACCTGTGGTGGAAAAAAAAGCTGAAGTGAAAGAGTAAAAGTGTGAAACTCAGAAACTTTGAAGTGTGGAAGACTGGAAGTTTAACATTTTTTTGAGGTATTTTTTTTTAGTGTTCAATGAGTATAAAAAACTTTTTTCTCTTTTTTTTAAAAAAAAGGGGTAATTACTTTTTCCCCCCATGAACTACCGGCCAGTGTCATTTTGCCCCCACGAACTACCCCTTCGACCAAAATAGAGCATCCAACTACCAATTTGACACCGTTTGCCCCCTTCCGTCAGTCAGACCCGTTATGTCCGACGGTCAACTGCTCACGTGCATGTCAAGTGCCGTCTACCCCATTTTTATTCCGAAAATGCCCTCCGGTACAGTAGATTAAAGCTTATGAAAAGAAAAAAAGAAAAACAAAACAAAACAATTCAAACTAAGCAACAGAAGCTTCTTTCACGTCATTTTCTTTGGTGTTCCACTTCAACTTCAAAGCAGTAGCCCGCTGAAAGAGTCGTCCTTGAAGAGCTTCAATGTCTTGTTCATGGAAGAGCGAAGCAACATCCGGAGAGCCCATCTGCCGGTGTGGAGTACCTGCACCTTTGAAGACTTCCTTTACCGATGAAAATTTCGGCCGCTTGTTCTACGGTTGTGTGAACTATGAGGTAAGATTTTTTTTTTAATGGATCTGTAAATAATGGGTAGTACCTCTTCTTCGTCTGCTTATTCTCTTATATTTTATAGATAATGGGTAATTTTTTTAGGGTTTGAAAGTTAGATCTTAGATTATTGTCTTAGGATTTTTTTTTATTTTATTTTATTTTATTTTTTTTTTTGTTCCTTGGTTTCCTGTTTTTGGACAATGAGGTGTTTTTTTTTTGCCTGAACTGTTTTGGGGTTATTGTTTTCGGACAATGGGTAACTGAAGACAATGGGTCGTTTTTTCTTTCTTTTGCTCGAGTGGTTTTTGGTTAAATTATCCTGAAATGAGGTATTGGTTATTATTTAGTTGTGTTCGGACAATGATTGCATGATGAATACCTCTTAGATAATTCATGAAATCAGAGCATTAATATCTTTCTTCTCGTCATTTGCTGAGGACTTTAGCAATAATGACACCACTATTTGGCATTGTAAATAATTTCAGTAGCATTATGTTGTATTTGGTTTGGTTAAATGATAAGCAAATTGAAAGCACCACTTTTTGTGATATGCATGTACTGTATCTTAACAAATCGAAAGAGAAGAGGTCAGTGAGCTTAGTCATGTATGTTAGATTTCTATTTTTTTAATTTATAGATATGATCATGCTTAAATTCCAAAAGAGCCAGATTAATATGTACATCATTTCTATATGTATCATAATTGCATTGTATGCTTGTTTCCACATTAATTACCCCTATAATATAATTATGTTAGTAAGTAAAGTGGTATCAACTCTTAATTATACTTGGCCTTCCATTGAACTTTTTTTAACGTTGAAAAACTAACTTTGTTCATGAGACCTCTAATTGAATAGGTTGGTCGGTCTTGCGGATTCTTCCAATGGAAAGATTCTGAAATGTGTGAACATGCTAGACGAGCATTGACTCGTGTGCAACACAGGCACGCTATGCTGAACAAGGAAGTTGTAGAATTGAAGGCCAAGCTAGAGATCAAAGCAATTCGATATGACATGCAAGTGAAAATTGCAAAGACAAATAGCCGAATTTTGGCATTTTCTTGGGTTTTTTTTGTTGTCTTCTTAGCTGTGTTTTGGGGCAACTTGTATGGTGTCAGTCAAGGACATATGTCCTACAAACAGCTACCTTGAAAAATTGTAATGACTAATATGTTTGTAATGATTAGTGTATTTGTAACTTTGAAACCTTGTAACTAGTGTATTCGTAAACTTCGTAATGTGTAGTGTACTTGTAATGTTTGTCTCCCTCTTTTCGAAAATGTAAAAAATGTGTATAATTTCCTGGCATGAAATTTGGTATCATCAAAATAGCTTTTTGACAACCCCAATTTGATTCATTATTCCTTGTACATATGCTAAAATACTGACCTATACTTCCAACATACGAAACTTGAACAAATAGTTTCCTGTACAACTTTGCATTTTGGCATCATCAACATAACATTTTGGTATTTTTGCATAATTTCAAATCAGAAAACATAGCATTGTTCCTGCATATTTTCCTTCAAACCTAAACAAGTTGTTTCCAACAACATCAAACCAACATAGTCCATATTTCCCACTACAACATCAAAAAATTGTTCCTATCAACAACAAACCAAATTGTTTCCAACTACACTGTTTTGGAACCTGAACAAATAGGTTCCAACATACAAATCAGAAAACATAGTATTGTTCCTGCATATTTTCCTTCAAACCTAAACAAGTTGTTTCCAACAACATCAAACCAACATAGTCCATATTTCCCACTACAACATCAAGAAACTGTTCCTATCAACAACAAACGAAACACAGTTTCCAACTACAAACCAACATAGTCGACTATCATATTTCCAACTACAAACCAACATAGTCGACTATCATATTTCCAACAACAGTTTATAAAAACACATCAAGGCTGCCATATTGGTTTTTTCCCTTTGTTTTTAGCTTCCATTCTTCGTATACCCTTCTCCACTGTTGGTACCACCACTCTTGCTGGCTTCCTTACTGGTTCTCGAATGACAACTCCGAGTGCCCTGGCCGGTTCCCGAGTGCATACTGCTGGTTGTGAATCATCACATGTTAGGTCAATAGTGGGTATCTCTTTGTTGGGATCGGGCTCCTTAAATGCTGCCATCAACCTACCAGACCTCCTAATAGGCCTTGCAGCAACAGATTTTGCCTGTGCAACACACTCTTATTAGTAATTCAAAGTCTATTTACATATAAAGTATAGGGTGGAAAGCTGTATTTACTTACAGCTGTGGAATTTGCTCTTTGTGATGCCCGAGTATGCATTGAGGGAGCCATTGTCTTACTCCTTTTCGTTGAAGTAGGCTACATATGTAATATCGTCATTAGAAATAACACATATATATTTGTAATAACAAATGTTACTGATACCTACATCAACAGTAGTAGGTGGAACTCTCTTTTTGGGCTGTGAAACAGGTTGTGCAGCTGTAGATGATTCCGTAGGCTGTGAATCATCAGCAATTGGGTGAGAAGGAATCTGCGACACAAAACAACCAAGGTTAGGAAAATTATTAACAAAGTTGGCAATTGTCTTTTGTTATAAAAAAATAAAAAGTGGTATTTAAGATATATGTACTTACATCATCTAAGTTCAACTCTGTTGCAGTGCTTGGAGTGGACTTCCTCTTCCTCCTAGGGCAAGTCCTAGCATTATGGCCAACTGTCCTGCACTTCGAGCATCTCATGCTTACACCACCCTTCCTCATGCAATGTGGGTTTCTTGGCTCATCTGGACCCCTTCTCCGGAGCTTCTTGGGCCGGCCTGGGGTAGCTCTAATAACGGGTGGGTGAACCTCATCTTGCCCGGTTCTGACCCATTGGTCCTCACTTGGCACTGGGTATATCATTGGGTCATAAGCCATTTTGTAATTCTCAACACTGTAATACGGATGCAGGTACTGTTCAGGTTTGGCAGAATGATATAAAATGGCTGAGATGGCATGTGGGCATGGAATGCCAGTCATATCCCACTGCCTGCACCCACAAACACGGTCCGTCAAGCTAACCACAAATGTGCCATAACTGCACAACACTTCATAGATTCCATCCCCAGCATAAGTTGAAGTACATTCCGCAGCATCCTTTCCACATTGGTCTAACTTTGCCAATATCTTCGGGCACCATTCCCCGACATACTCCCTTATTCCTTGCCTCTTCTTCTGGTATCGCATCATCAACTTCTTCCTAATCATCTCCAGCATGGTAATGATTGGCTTGTCTCGGGCATGGATGATGTACGAGTTGAAGCACTCGCATAAGTTGTTCATGATCAAGTCGCACTTTGGGGTGGTGTCAAAGAAAGCCCTAGCCCAGGTACGGGGGTCAATCTTCTCCAAATAAGCATGGGCAGCTGGACTCAATTTCCTCAGCGCCTCCATTTCCCTTTGATACCCATAAAAATTATATGCAGCAGCTGCTTTCCACAGCTTGTCTTTTAGCACCAATCCTTTGTGCCCATCACCCCTAAAGTTTGCATATAAGTGTCGGATACATATGCGATGCGGTGCACTTGGTAGGACCTCCTCGAAGCTTGGTATCAACCCCTAGGCAAAGAACAATAGAAGACAAATTAAAAATAAATAAAGAGAGATTTGAGTCAATGAAAGTAAATGCACAAGTGAAAATGTATGAAAAGACAATATTTTAATATACCTTCTGTCTGTCAGAAATGAATGTCCACCCAGTACAGCCATTTGGACCAAGGTCCCCCACTAGAGTCTCTAGAAACCAGGACCAACTATCCTTGGTTTCAGCTTCAACCACAGCCAGTGCAATCGGATAAATATTGTCGTTTGGATCTCTTCCCACAGCAACCAACAATTGCCCCCCGAAATGTCCCTTAAGGAAACAGCCGTCAACACCTATCACGGGCCTACAAGCCCTTTTAAAACCCTCCTTGCATGCTGCCAAAGACATATACAACCTTTGAAAAGTAGGTGGGACGTCTAACGTAGGCCTTTCAACTTTCATCAACAGTGTACTCCCTCTATTCATTTGTCTTACTGTTGCACAATAATCCCATAGCCGCTTGTACTGTTCCTTGTGCTTACCTTCTACCTGTTCTTTCGCCTTAACCCTGGCCCTGTACAGTTGTCTAGGAGTAACATCCACATTCCATTTCCTTTTTACATCATCAAAGAGAGCTGCAATTGGATAGTTTGGCTATGTCCTAAATTTGTGGGTCATTCTGTCTGCAATCCATCTAGACGTTACAATCGAAGACTTGTAACATCGTGTACACTGGTGTTTAGGGTTCAGTGACTTAAGCATAAAAGTTCTCTCACCCGTAACCAGTGAACCATAAACTCTCCAAGGACAACCCTTGGGCCTACTCTTACAAACTCCAATAACCCGATCCCCATCATTTTTTGTGAACACAACATCCTTACCCCTAAACAAATTGTATTCTCTCACAGCTTTCCTGAATTGAGCAGCAGATTCAAATGACATGCCAACATCCAAATGTGGGTCTTCCATGTCCACATCCTGAAACTGGGAAACCCTAGTAACACACTTAGGCCAACTACTCGCCTCATACTCCTCATCACTTTTAGGGGGAGTTATGAGGATATCACTTCTAGCTAAGTTAGAGGATACCTCATCCTCTTCCTCATCATCCAACATAGTAGCCGAACCACTTAAACCACCAACATCAGCTGCCTTTTCATGGCTACCCTCCCCATGACCACCATCCTCCTCATCAGTATCACCCTCATCATCAAAATGAGGACTATAATCATCATCACGTTTTGAACCACCAGCTTCTGGTTCATCAGCCCCATCCCATGCATCGTCATCGTCACTCATCAATGCATGCCAGTATGGATCATTTACAACCTTCAACCTCCTTTCCTCATTACCACTTTCCACAATATCTTCACCCTTACCCTCACCCTCATTTGCCCCTACTTCAGCACCAGCATCTGCAAAAGACACCGTGTACAGTAATACAAGTGTATGGCCTAATAAGACATCGGCCATTCTGGAGACATCCTCATCAGATGTTAATAAAACCAACCCATCATCTAATTCTCTTCCGGGTATTCGATAGTACACCAGGTCACCTGGTTCGTATCCAAATTTTCCAGCTACTCTTTCGATCTCAAAAAAAGACAAACAATCTAGGTCATACGACTCTTCATACAACCCTATTTGCCCTCCAACATAGGTGCATTTGTATCGCCGATCAAACCGGCCCCCGTAATGAACCCTAAAAATGACATCGTTGTTTGCCATTGTTCAAGTGATAGGATTGATTGACACTGCACATAAAACATACAAACACTGAATTGAGTTTTAAATTTTAAATTTTATTTCGAAAACTTAGAAGTTTATAGGTCATAAACTTTTTAACAAAGAGTTTCACGGTCACTTCTGAACAATGAAGTCAAACTACTTTGTTGATTAGTGACTTGAAATTATTCGGAAAATAGTACTTTCTCTAATGCCAAGTGAAGCCACAAGAACACACACACATACACTTCAGTGAAGGCAAATATTTGCATGTATGATCCTATATGCCTATGCCTAGTGCTTGTGTTGGATGAGCCTGAGGGGATTTGCGTTTACTTGGTTTTTCAAGGCATATGAGTCTTTGTCTTGTGTTTTCCTCAACTTACTGCATTTGGTACAAATAGAATGCTTATTATGTTTTTGTTGAATTTTCAGATTTTGAACAGTGTCGCTCCTTTAAAGAACTCTCTCTCTCTCTCTCTCTCTCTCTATATATATATATATATATATATATATATTATTTGGTTTATGCTGAGGCTTGCTAATATCTTATTTGAACTGGATAAACATGGTAATGTCTTCCTGTTCAATTTAAATGCAGTTTTGATTTTGAAGTTCATGAGTGCTAGATTGTCCATTTAAGAATTTGCATATTTGTTGCTCTTTCAGGCACATGAATTGTTGAAGAAAAAGAACCTTGGTAAAAAAGAAGGTTGGGCTGTTGTAGATAGTTATATTTACAGTAGTTTCTCCAATGCATGAAATTTTATGCTTTGGCTGTTGTAGATGATCAATTATTTTAACCAACACTGAATTTGGTTTGGTTTTCTTTAGCCATTCCTCGGCATTCATTTATTTGTTGGTTGGCTTGTAGGGATGCTTTAGTCACTAAGTAGAAGATGGTTTTGATAATGCGATTTTAAAACTTTATGTTTTCTGAATGTTTTCTATTGATAAATTTTTTCTAAGAAAATTTGAAAATATAACGAGACTCTTGAGTATTGTGATGCACCCTAAGATGCACCCTAAGATGCACCCTAAGATGCGCTAAATCAAATATGTAATGTATGAAATACCAAAGTAAATTAAATGATAAATAAAGTATGATGATCGTTGCCCTGTCAAGATTGATAGGGCAGAGCCTATTTTCACATATTTTTATAACAGTATTTATTAATTCAATTAATTCAAAAGTATATATAAACCCTACATATGAAATTATTTTACATTTTACATAAATTGTAATTTGTAGAGTCAAATGATTAATATCTTTAGTTATATTTCAATAATTCGGATGTACTAGATGAAGTTCCCGGAGGTTTTCTGGTTTTGATATTTGATTCTGGTGTTTGTGGTTGCTGCAGTGTTTGTTTTCTGTTCTGTTGTTTTGGTTGTGTGTAGTAGCTTGTTGCTTTATTAGTTGTGTTTCGTTGAGGAGTAGTGCAGGAGTGCTTCCAGTCTTCACTGGAGTGTTTGTTGGATGTTGAGATTGTGCTTTATAAAGTTTTTATTCATCGAAAAAAAAAAACCTTAAACAATTTCAAAACACACACAACAAACAAATGGGGAACAAAGGGGACCACTTCAGGGGAAAATTGGTGAACTTTAACACACAAAGGGGAACAAAGTAACAAAGGGGGCCACTTCCGAACAAAAAAAAAAAAAAAAGAACCACTGACCGACAAAGGGCCGACCACTGCGGGACCACTTAAGGCAAAGAGGAAACCCTAAACAAATAAAACCAAATCCCAAGTAGCAAATCTATCGGGTACTACCAACAAATAACAACAAAAAGAAATCAACAATAACAAAGCAACAGGTCATTGATCAGAGACAATGAAAACAAACAAATTAAATAAAAAGTACTTACAATTCCGAAAATCTCCAACAAACAGAGTTACTTGTAGCAGATTGGTAGTTGTTATAGGCTGATTTTGATGTTTGAAGATTGCATGAGGATTGAGTTCTAGGGTTTTCAGTGTTCAAAGTGAAGTGTGGTTTGAATCCGAAAATAGTGAAGTGTGCGGCGCAGATTAGGGTAGAATGAAACAAAATTCAAGGGCATTTGAGGTATTCCACGCTAATAAGGGTATTCTCGCCTTTAATCGTACCGGAGGGCATTTTCGGAATAAAAATGGGGTAGACGGCACTTGACATGCACGTGAGCAGTTGACCGTCGGACATAACGGGTCTGACTGACGGAAGGGGGCAAACGGTGTCAAATTGGTAGTTGGATGCTCTATTTTGGTCGAAGGGGTAGTTCGTGGGGGCAAAATGACACTGGCCGGTAGTTCATGGGGGGAAAAGGTAATTACCCCTAAAAAAAATGTTAGTTTTGAGGTTTGGCTGATTTGCAGGTGTTGAAGTCTTGAAGAGCATAAGAAGGAAGAGGACAAGAGATTTTTCATTATTTTTGGGCATTGCTTCTCTATTATACTTGTGCTGATCTTGTGACTTTTGTCTACAAGGTAATTTCTCTATTCAAATTTTCAGAATATTTTTTGATTTTGGGTTATATATGAAATTATCAATGATGTTAGTTTTGAAGTTTTTAGTTTTTCATATTATTATTTTTAGTTTAGTGTTATATAGACTCTTGTTTTTTTTTGCTTTTTTTTTTTTTTTAGTTTGTATGATTCAATGATTGTTACTTATTAGATTCTGATAATTTTTTCTTTTTTGTTTTGTTTTGTTTGATAGTTTGATTGTATCTTATGGGGTTGTAATTTAATTTGAAAAATTTAGGTTCATCAAGCATGTCAAAGTTTAAAACTATCGAGTCATTCTTCAAAAGAAAAGAAGTTGATGTTCCAGAAAGTAATCCACCATTGAATTTTAATACTGAAACTTCAAATCTCAAAGAACGTCCTCTTAAATCTCAAAGGATTGAAGTTGAAGAACATCCTTATGAATCTGTAATTGTGGAAGCTCAAGAGATTCCTTTTAAATCCTCCACGCTTAATGTTAACGAAGTTGATGGTTTTTCTATAGAACGGGATCCAGGAAAACGTCCTCCGATGTGGGACTATCCAGTCAATCGACGTGATGAAATAAGAATGGCTTATTTGAAAGCACGTCCATATCAAATTTTGCGTCGAGACTATCCATTTTCTGGACCTGAAAATCATCCCCGTCGTTTTCAAGCTTCATGGTTTACACAATTTTCATCTTGGCTTGAGTATTCTCCTACTACGGATGCCGCATATTGTCTCCCATGTTATCTTTTTACAATGAAACCAGTTGGACGTCATGGATGGGATGTATTTATCACCAAGGGATTTAGAAATTGGAAAAAGGTTCACGATGGAAAGAAATGTGCCTTTTTGACTCATATTGGAGAGGATCCTTGTTCACCCCATAATAATGCTGTGAAATATTGTGAGGATTTAAAACAACAATCACAGCATATCGATAAATTATTGAATGCACAAAGTACTGAGCAAATTCAAAATAATCGATTACGTGTAAAAACTTCTATTGATGTTGTTCGGTGGCTTGCATTTCAAGGATGTGCTTTTAGAGGTCATGATGAGACTCCTGATTCAAAAAATCGAGGTAATTTTCTTGAGATGATTAAAATTTTAGCATCATATAATGAAAAAGTTGCAACAGTTGTTTTGGAAAATGCTCCTAAATCTGCAAAGTATACTTCTCATAGAATTCAAAAGGAGATTTTGCAAGTCATGGCAAGTAAAGTGCGAGATAAAATTCGTGAAGATATTGGAGACTCTAAATTTTGTATTATTGTTGATGAAGCACGAGATGAGTCTAAAAGAGAACAAATGGCTATTGTTTTGAGATTTGTTGACAAATATGGTTTTATACAAGAGCGCTTCTTTGATCTTGTTCATGTTAAAGATACATCGGCATTGACTCTCAAGAATAAAATATCTGATGTTCTTTCTCATCATGGACTTGACATTCAAAATATTCGTGGACAAGGATATGATGGTGCTAGCAATATGCGTGGTGAATGGAAAGGATTGCAGGCATTATTTATTAATGATTGTCCTTATGCATACTATGTTCATTGTTTTGCTCACCGATTGCAATTAGCATTAGTTGCTGCATCTAGAGAAGTGGTTTCTGTTCATGAGTTCTTCACAAATTTGAATTTCATTATCAATATGGTTGGTGCTTCATGTAAACGTCACGATCAACTACAAGCTGCTCAAGCAGAAAAAATTGCACATATGCGAGCTATTGGTGATCTTGAAACTGGAAAAGGAGCTAACCAAATTGGCACTTTGAAACGAGCTGGTGATACTCGTTGGGGTTCTCATTATAATTCTATTTGCAGCCTAATAAGTATGTTTGATGCTACTTGTTCAGTGCTTGAATTAATTAGAAGAGAAGGAGCTAATTACTCTCAACGGGGAGATGCTAATGCTGCTTATAAAATGATTACATCATTCGAATTCATTTTTATTTTACATTTGATGAAGGAAATTATGGGTATCACTGATGTTCTTTGTAAAGCTTTGCAGCAAAAATCTCAAGACATTTTGAATGCTATTAATTCAGTTTCTACTGCAAAAAAGCTTATCCAAAAGCTGAGAGATGATGATTGGGAGAAATTGCTTGAGAGCGTTGTCTCTTTCTCCAAGAAATTTGAAATTGACATCCCAGACTTGAGTGCTCGTTATATTGAAGGTCGAGGTCGTAATCAACGGAATCACATTACAGTGGAGCATCATTATCATTTTGACATATTCAATGCTGCTATAGACTTTCAACTGCAAGAGCTTAATTGTAGGTTTGGTGAAAGGGCAGTCAGACTTTTGACACTTAGCTCAACTTTGGATCCAAAGGATGGTTATAATTCATTTAAAATTGATGATATATGTAGTCTTGCAGAGGTGTATTATCCTCTTGATTTTTCTGAGCAGGAGAAAATTAATTTGGGATTCCAGTTGAAGTATTTTGAGCTTGATGTGCATAATGATTTGAAGTTGCAAAATTTGTCTTCTGTTGCAGAATTATGTCAAGGATTGGTAGAGACAGGAAAATCAAAGACATACCATCTTATTGATAGATTGATTCGTCTTGTTTTGACTCTTCCAGTGTCTACAGCGACTACCGAACGAGCATTCTCAGCTATGAAAATTGTTAAAACAAGACTTCGCAACAAAATGGAAGATGAATTTCTTGCAAATAGTTTAGTTGTGTATATTGAAAGGGAAATTGCTGAGAGCTTCAATTTAAATTCGATACTTGATGATTTTGTTTCTCTAAAAGGACGTAAACTAGGTTTTTGAACACTTTATATTTCTGTCTTTTTGTACTAGTGCCAACATGTTTTTGTTGCTAATATATTAATTTTGGCACAGATTATAATGAATTTTTATAATGTACTTTTGTGATACATATTGTGTGACAAATTATTCAATTTCTATTTTAAATTATATTTATTGGCCCCTGCAATGTCAGTTACCTGGGTCCGCCACTGATGTAGACAGAGAGAGCGAGGGCTCGATTTGTGATCTTCTAACATTGATTACGACTCATGAGTGCTTAAGAAGAGAAATGAAACAAAGTAGAAAGCTTAAGAATATCACCTTAGACGCATAAATGTTATTAGGATGAGAGAGTGTAATGCTTGTTGTACACAAAGTGTGTCAAGCAAATATATATATATATATATATATATAAAATGAATACAAAGGAGTTGTGTACACACTTTGTTTTTGCTTCGATTGTAACAAAAGATTCCCCTTTTATGTGAAAAAAGCCCGTGTCAATAATTATGATTTTACGTATGGGCAATTCCTCACTATCTTGTTCATTTGCAACAAAATATTTTCTTTGTGCGGCGAAAAAAAAAAAACATACTTTTTTGGAGATATACTATTTCACCAATCGAGTCACAGGTCTCTAACATATTCATACCTTACGATTTTCCACAAAGTGGTGACGAAAGGTATAACTTGTACAAATCTTTCCGCGATCACAGAGCTATTTACTTGATCACAGACATTTTTGGAATACCTCTAACAGAGGGACAAACAGTAAATTTTGAAAGAAATTATTGTAAACCTCTTTCATTGTGTACAACAAGCATTACTCTAAGAGAAATGTTAGGTACTCCCAAAATTACTTCCACAGCTCTACTCTCCAATGTAGCACTGCCACATCATGGTGCTGCGTCAACGTCTGTGATAGATGTGACTTAAGTTTAAATACATGTTCTGACAAATCACCCTCAATCCGGATAAGAGTAACATTTTCTCATGTGGTACGATTAATAATTTTAGAGAAATGTTACGTATTCTTTCAAAGTGCACACTTCTTAATGTAACAATATTAGATCTAAAATTAAATGACGATCGTACATGTAGGATTTTAGATCAGTTTTTGGAAATCTCTAGTTTCAATACAGGGTCCCTCCCTATTAAGTACCTGGGTGTTCTCCGATTGCTTCTTGGTTTAAGTTGGACTGTAAGACCTCGATGCAAAAGATTGTTGCCAGAGATACAAGTTGGGCAACCAAAATTTTGGCCCATCAAGGCAAATTGCAATTCTATTTGCCATCCAAACGTTTTGTTCCTTATTGTTCATACTCCCTAAATGAGTGATTAAGCATGATGATCAAGTTTTTAGGGCATTTCTTTGGAAGTAAACAACCTTAATCATGGGGGAGTTGGGTTGCTTGGAATAGTGTGTGCCTCACAAAACAGGAAGCTTGGCTCAGGGTGAAAAATATGGGGGTTTGGAATCGAGCTGCCTAGGTTGCTGCTCAGAAAGAAAACTTGTTGCACATATGTCCCATCCATATAGGCTCTCTTGACATTACCAGAGAAAAACAATCACAAGAGGCCTGCCCTGCAAATTTAGGCTATCTTGACATCTCGCAGAAGTCGAGCAGCCATCGAGCCATATCTTCTAACTTCAAAATCATCAAGTTTCTCGTTCTGAGATTTTGTCAATAGCTCGCAGTCTTCATTGGCTACACCGACAGAATCAGCCACCTGTTCCTCATTACTTGTCCCAACATTCTCACCCTTCTTACTTATTTCAATCTCGTCACTTTTCCGATCACTCCCCTGATCCGCGTTCACTATATTCCCTTCTGGAGGCTTTAATCCCATAATGAATATTTGAATACTTGGATGTTGGAATGTCTGGTCCATCTGCATGGAATGAGTCAACGAGTGAAGTGGTAGCATTTCTTATCGCAGGACTCAAACCTGATGCATGGTTTTTGAAGCACCATATTTTGACGTATGGTGCATGATCAGATGATGCAAAAAGTAGATCCACAATCAGATGATGACCATCTGATATAGCATGTTCTCAAAATATTTCCTACTGCAAAAAGTAATGGCTAAGATTATGCGTTCTAAATCTATTAGGTATGAGACACCGATATCATGTCTTGTACTTGTAAATTAAATGTAAAAGGTATAAACTAAAGACTATGGACCAAACCATTTACAGTAGAGATTTGCATAAAACATCACACATACCTTAGCTTGTGGAACAATTTTCACATTAAAGTTTCTTTTCCACATCTGAAGCATTTGCTCATGGACACTCATAGAACGGATCTCATAACCCAGCTTCATGAAAATAATTAGAAATTAAAATAAGTGCATCAATTTCAATAATGTTTTTGAGGAAAAAATTAAAATAACAACTACCAAATACAATACCAATAGTGTAGTTTTAGGTCCTGATAATGCAGATATTGTTTGCAATAGCGGTTCCAATAGGTGCTCTGCATAAACCTTAAATCCAAAGAAGTTAGAAACTTACTGGCTCAAATGAAATAATTTTAATTAGAGTCACATCACTACAACAATAAGACAAATGGTATATGAATGAGTCCAATTAAACATAAAGGAAATGCTAAGAAACAGGCTATTTGATCAATTAGCAAACACATCCAAGATTTAATTGCTTAGTGACAGGTTGGAAGCCTTATGTAGCCCATATCAAGCAAAACTTAGAAGTAACAAATCAATTTAGTTTGGGTGACAAATGATTTTGGCAAAGTTGCCTAAATTGCAAAGCTAACACAAATAACTAGTAAGTAAGCCCTAAAAATTAGGACAGCAACGAAGGAATATTTGCTATGCTGGAGAGATCCTTGTCAATGAAAATATATATGTCCACAACTCAGAACTGTAAAACAGGAGCATTTGGTTAAATGTGTAAATAAATCCTTTATCTTCAAAACCTTTCCATACCCCTCTGGTGTAGTTCAACCTTACATAAATGTGACAGAAAAGTTACTCCTACTATCAAGCTGGATAAACTTGTGAATATTCTATTTGTCTTGTCGGAAAACACCCTCTAAATCACTAGCCATCAACATGTATCATATTGCTTAATTTCTGTTATACCAATTAAAATGCTTCACATCCCAACTGCGACCAATATTACATAAAACTGATTTTCCAACCCTACTATATCTCTTTGGCCAAAAGACAAGAAGACTAAAAAAAAGAAAAAAAAGAAAAGAGAAAAAGAGAAAGAAAGAAAGAGAGGAAAGAATCCTACTGTGTCTTCGGTATGTTGTTCTTTTGCCCCTTCAATTATTACTTACAGATTGAAAACCCTCCAAAAAAAGAGTTGAATATTTTACTGCCCTCATTCTCTGAGACCTCCAACATTCTAAGGGAATGATTGAGGCACCAGAAAACTTAATCTAGATCAAGAACTTGCATCCTAGAGGCCACAAACATGATTGTCATCCCTCGGTAATGTCTCATCTAACATTGAGCTTTTCCCAAAAGATCAGAGTACTATTGCATTTGTATGATGCAGGACAGAGAGCCACTACACAAGCTAGCAACACCTTCCTTTTCTTTTTTTTCTTTTCTTTTTCAGTAAAAGAGGCTATAGTGCGGTGCAAAGCTAAAGTCTCCAAACTGTCAAACACAAGTGCATGGGTCTAATTTTCTGTTCATGCAAAAACGTTTAAGGTTAAGTGCGTATTCCGATACCTGCTCTCAGAATATTACTTTTGCAGGACTAAAACTTGGTAATGGACTCTTTTTTAAAGTACAGAAGAAAGCACGCACTTCATTCCACTCAAAGAATATCAAGCACATAGGCAGCAAACAGCAATCGCAACACCAAGTTTGATCAAGAAAAGTCCCAATTTCACAGATATGTTTGTGTTACCAAAATATAGATATGATACATATGAAACAATAATTAAAAAATTTATTCATTTCCTAATATGGAACCACCGATAAGGGAGATGACATGGTTCTTTTTCTTTTTTATCCGTGCAAAAAATGTCTAACATTTAATAAACTTACAACGTCAGTGCCAATGATATAGTCAAACGGTGGACCAACAGCCATAATATGATCCTTGTTTCCCCAGTCTAACTCTTCAACCTTAATCGAACCAAATGAATCTACAAAGAACATAAAGTTTCAGTTACGTTTCAAGTAGTACCATTAAAACTCTCTAAAATAATCACTGGGTAGTTCTAAGTGCGGTCCTCTAATCCTCTATTGACAGCCAAACAATTCTAAAAGTGGTTATAGTTATCATTGCTCCGTTCATAGTGCAAAATATAGTCAAACTCAATGTAACAGCTTAGCACAGACATTGGCACTTCGAATGAGCATCAAAAGGACATTATACTGAAACTGCAATATGCATAAGCAATTAATTTGCTTAAATGTTACAGAGCTCACCAGAACCAGGATTCATCTGCAAGATCCTTGAAGTATTACGTTCAACATTCCTCATCAGCAATGGCAAAACTTCAGTTTGGTCCGTTGCCACTACATCACATCCCAGTAAAGCCATGCCTGAAAAGAGCAGTCCAGGTCAGGCAAAGCAGCACCCTACATTATAAAGCAGGACGGCCTAGATCCTGTTCAAGCAGAAAAAAGTGCACAACCACTGTATAGATTAATTCTACAAAAAAACCAAGAGAAAAATAGAAACTCACCAAAGCCAGCTACTCCACAACCTGCTCCTAGTTCAATAACACGTTTTCCTTTCAGTTTAGATTGGCAAAATCTTCCCTTTCTACAATTTTTCTCCTGAAAAAAAAGAAAAGAAAAAGAAAAGGGTCTTTAGACATTCAAACATACAAATGTGCATAAAAATGCAAAGTAGGATTATAATGCATGATCTTTGAAGAAACTGAATCCAACAGACAAACTAAAAATTAATTCCTAACTCCCACTAAGCTTGAAAAGAGGCCTAATATCATAGAACCTCATCTCCACATAAAAAGAGTCTCCTCTATCAGCAACACTGATGTAGGACAGATTAATAGAATAAATAACACAAGAATTTAAGAAGAAAAAGACACAGAAATAGAGGGGAAGAAGCTCGGAGAGAAAGGAAGAAGAAGCCGAGAGAGAGGGAAAATAGGGAGAAGACAATAGCGGCGCACGCTTAATTTTTCATTCATCATCAACTGTCCATTACAATAGAATATTATGCTTAAATAGACTCATAGACTAAATCCTAACCCTAACCTTAACCCTAATGTAACTAAGGGCCAAGCCCATTATTAAACTACAAATAACTTAAACTTTGGATCAAGCCCTAATTAAATAGAATAAAACTAATAATTTAAATAAAACTAAAGGTCCAATGTATTCCGCATCAAACACGAGGCTGCTTAAGGGGGAATGGGCTTCCCCTTTTAAATAAATGTAATATTTAATTGTAGTTAATCCTTAGGAAGCAAAGAATAACACTTGATGTAGTACAGCATCAAGGACCAAACACTATTGAAAACTTTTTAACGAAGTAACCATGACAAAAAGTATATTCCATTAGACAGATCAGTACACTTGTCATCAGATTCTATGGTAATTTAGCCCTTGTGGGTTAGCTGTGATTGCTCCTATGTATACTTCCTGTGTACTTAGGGGTGCCTTTCACCTTTTTTCTTTAATAAAATTTTTGCTTACTTGTCAAAAAAAAAAAAGATTCTATAGCAATTTGCTCCAAATCATTAAGCAGGGGCTCATGTGAGAATCACTTTAAGGCTTTATAATCTTTTAGCAACCTTGTCACCTTGTCTTTTCCCTAGATTAAGGAAAAATAAAAATAAAAAATTAAACATGATCAATGATTGAAGTTGCCCATACTGCACACAACTTGATTTACTCGGCAAAGTTTAATCCCACCCACGTAAAGTCGCCCATATAAATTTAAGAAAGAGATCATATATGAACCTCTAATGAGTTAGAAACATGTGCAAGAAAAAGTAGCAGAAACGTTTCAAGATCATACAAAGGGATAATAAACTGTACCAGAAATTTGACAAACACAAGTGATGCATCCCAAACTGTAGTTCCTAAATGCTTGGAATTGGGATCCTACCACAATGATAACAAGCTATGTCAGTGTTACAGAAGTTATTAAGAGATATACAAGAGGATCAACATAAAGAAATGCTAATAGATGTGTACAAAAATTGATGTTCCTAAAGCGACCATGTCTTTTATATTTAGTAACTGAAGCAACAAAAATTGGAAAAGGTCTGTAGTAATTATTATTGACAAACATGTATGTAACCATGATTTCAACCAGAATTCCAAATAAGCAACAGTTTTTCTCTCTAGCAAAAATATATTCAGCAAAATGAAAATTCTTCACTCTATTGTTCACATATACTGAATTGACTAGTTCTTCATGCTTGCAAACAGTAGGAAAATGCCTACTTGATGCACCATAGTGTGTGGGAAGCAGAATCTGCGAACATTAGACTAACAATTCTACAAAAGCCTAGAAATCTTCTGGGATTATATGAAAATAGGGGAAAACTCTTATCAAGAGTAATCTTAATGATAAAAACTTAATAACAACACTAATGGTCAGAAAACCGGCTTTATTATGCTTCAATAGGTTTAGGATTTCAACCTTAAAGTAAAATTGCAAAATTAACCTTAATTAAAAATAAAGGCATCTAGCTTGAGCCAATGCCGTGCTAGTGTCGTGCAAGATTTCTGTCTCATGATTAGTTGCATTCTCGCTTGAGCTAGGATCGGCTGAACATCACGAGAACTTTCTGTTTGCCATTGGTAACATCTCACTCGAGCAACTCTCGGGCAAAGATCGTGCGAGAGTCCCGCCGCCACCTTGTTCGAGCCAGAGTCACGCGTGGTTTTTGCCTCCTGCATAATTGCATGTCCACACTTCAAAAGCTCTCCTCTTTGCTCAAAGTCCTGCATGAAGCCACGTGTAATCTAGACTACATCATCCTCCTCGGGTTGGAGAGAATTCACCCTCAAATTTGCTTTGTCATCTGATGAATCGCCATGGGAAGGGACCAGATCTCTTGTAGCTTTATGAGACATCTGAATCTGAATAACTAAACCCTCTGCCTTTCTATCCATTCTCTGAATTGTCTCTAATCAGTTTTGATTCTTTACATTCCATCTCCAATCCATCAAGAGTTCGCACAATTCAACACTTAATGTTCTTTGTATCCTCAAGCTGATGTTCTGTTTCTAAAAGCTCTATTGTCCTCTGTACTAAAAAATCCTTTCCAATGGAAATTTGATTGCATGTATGATCATTTAATTCATTTGCTTCATTCAGCTCCCTCTCCAACTTCTCTACTGACTTCAACATCTCATCCACAAATTCTCTTCTTGCTAAGAGATTTTTACCTTCCCCCTTAGAGGGTTTGGGCTCAACCTCCTTGCTCGGTTGGAGTACTATATTGACATTTTCAAATAAAAAACTGTAAGTATTATTCTTCCCATCATGCTAAGTAGCTCTATCATACTGTCATGGCCTACCCAACAGAAAGTGACAAGCATCCATAGCAAATATCACACTACATGCTATTCCTATATTTAGACCCAATAGAAAAGGACACCAAGCAATGTTTAGAGATAGTTACTTCATTTCCTTTCTTGATCCCAGCCAACTTGTAGGGACCAGGGTATTTCTCCATCTCCAACCCCAATTTTTGAATCTATTCAGCAATTATCTCAAAACTCCCTATATCAATCACAAGTCTACATAACTTACCCCCAATAACACAAGTGGACTGAAAAGTATTATTGTAACCAGTCCTCCCCCTCAGACTTATGGGGTGTAAAGCACACTGTCCTCACTACTAACAAAGGATACTCATCTCCCTGGACATACTACTCACATTCTCCGCCAACATCATATGTAAGCCCTTGTTCAATGTCAACTAGATTAACATCCACAGGCTCTGCGAAGTCAATAAATAACTCCTTACCACAGCTGTCACACTTCCTACAACCAGCCATCTTATGACCCGCTTCACCACATTGGGAACACCATGGTGGGGCGTTTGTCGAAGCTGCCTTATTAGGCTGCGCATTCGCTTGACCTCTATTTTGTGCAAGTGGCAGAACCATATCACTACTAGGGTGTGTGGAGTTTGCGTGACTACTACCACCATTGTTTTCCCCTACTACACCCAAAGACTTCCTGGCAAGGTCTTCTCTAAGTGCAAGGCCTTTTGATGGGCTTCAGATACATTAACAGGATTAAATAAATTCAAAAAATCTTGAAACTATTGTCTCATACCTCCTATGTAACTTGAAACTAGCTCATCATCTGATTTAGCAAGATCAATGTGTACCACAAGCCTATAAAACTCCGTAGTGTAGTCATCCACAGAGCGTGTCCCCTGTCGAAGATTCTAGAGCTACTAGTACATTGTCCTCGTGTAGTTGTCAGACAAGAGCGCCGCTCTCATATGCTTCAATAGTTTCTCCCAACTTTTGATCTTTGACTTGCCTTGACAGACTCTGCTTTGCTTCAACTGCTGCCACAACCCCAGTGTATTGCCCTCAGAACTTGGTAGCCACCAAGGGAACTCGCCTATCATCGGGTACCTCCTTGAAATCCAAGATCCCCATAGCGGCAACCAAATTTAGGAATTCTGTGGGCTATAAACAACCTTGGAACTCCAGTATGTCAAGCTTGAAACCCACCTCCCACTGGCTAGCATTGTTGGGCATCAAGGGATGCTTCATCCTTGCTCGACACTCAACAAATGATTAATGGGCTCTCCACCGACGCTATCCTCATCATGCTCCTTTGCAAAATGTAGATTTGATTGATGGCGACGCCAATTAGCAACAGCTAAGGCGGCAAGCTGATCAGTCAATGCATTAAATCGATCACCAAACTGGTCAAATCGTTAGTTAATTTTTCACCAAACGTGCCTCTAGATGCTCATCACATTCATAAACATAGCCAATAGTTGCATGTCTTTCTCCACATCCTCCTCTTCGCGCCATGCTAGGAAAATAACCAGGCTCTAATACCAACTGATGCAGCATAGCTTATGGGAAGCAGAATCTGCATAAACTAGACTACCAACTCTTCAATAAAAGCCTAGAAATCTTCTAGGATTACAGGAAAATAGAGAAAACTCTTTCCAAGAGTATTCTTATTGATAAAAGCTGAATAACAACACTAATAATTGGCCAAACTGGCCTTATTATGCTTAAATAGGTTTAGGTTTCAATCCTAAAAGTAGAATTACAAAATTATCCTTTATTAAAAATAAATGCATCTCGCTTGAGACAACATTGCGCAACACTCACAACATTGCGCAACACTCACGTGAGATTTCTATCCCACGATTACTCGCATTTTTCGCTTGAGCCAGGATCGAGCAAACATCGCGCTAACTTTCTGTCATCTGTAGCATCTCACTCAAGCAACTGTTGGGCGAAGATCGTGCAAACGTCCTACTGCTTCTCGCTCTAGCAATTGTCAAGTGAGAGTCACTTGAGGTTTCTGCCTCATGCAGAATCGCATGTCCATACTTAACCGCTCTCCTCTTAGCTCAAGGGCCTCCATGAAGCCACATGTAATCTAGACTACATCATTACGTTAGAATCTCTCCTTACAAGACAAATTAACAAAGGGGGATTATTCTCTCTACCAAGACAAGTCATCCATCATGTGGTGAATTGGTAACATTTCTTTAAAGATGTGTAATTCAATTTTCAACAGGCAAAAAATTGCAGTAACCAACAAATTGCAAAAAAAAAAAAAAAAAAAAAAAGTAAAGGAAAAAAGTCTGCACATCAAATAACTGCAGAAAATAAGGCATACCTGAGAAAATTGCAATTCATGGCCTAAAATCTCGAGAGTCATTGAAAAAGTACTTGGAGAATTTAACCTAACAAAGAAAATTGTATAATATAAAAACAATTTTTTGAAGAAATGCATGATTGGAGACATTAAACAAAAAATACAACATCAACCACGTATTGTCACATGAGTTCATAACTATCCACAAATTTTTTTTGATAAGTAGTTCTAACTATCCACAAAATAAGTTACATGTGTAAACACAGTATCAATAATCGCTAGATTACCACTTAGAAGTTAGAAGTAGTACATGTAGCTGTATCTCATCATTTTTTTTTATTTTTTTTAATAGATAATCAGAGAAATTTTATAAAAAGCATAGGCGCCCCTAAGCATACAGGAAGTATATAAAAAAACACAAAAACAAAAAAGGCAAAGAAACAAGTAAAAAACCTGCATAGACCCAACCACAACAGAAATCCCAAAACACCCCAGCAAAAACCCTTTGCAACATTACATCAAAGCAAAGGCCTCTTGCTTTTGCCCCAAGTAGAACCAAGACTTCTAGCATCATAATTGATATCGCACTCAAGGTTATGTAGTTCTCTATTCCCTTTAATCTTAGGAGTAAAAACTGGGACCTCAAGACGTTGCCCTTCAACCACTTAAGACATAACATCCAAAAAACCCTTCTCGTTCCCCTTAAAGGAAATCCCCATAGCTTGAAGGCACAATGTAGCATCGAATGCTACCTCGGGAGAACCAACAGCCTCTTCAGAATCACCTCTCCTCGAAGATCCTCCCACCTCAATTGGCGGGGAAGATACACTGCACAGAAGAAGGAACCCACGCCTAACAAAGCTAACCGATGGCTCCCAAACGGGCCACGGTCTCCATAGAAGGCAAAGAATGAGGACCCAACAAAGAAGGAGAGGCGGTGAATGCCGCCAAAGACTCAGCAATAAAACGCTTATTAAGCTAGGCATCCATCCGCTTCCGAGAAAACCTCAACACCGACTTAGACTCCGACAGAAAGATAGGCGTGCTTGACTTTGACATCACAGGAAGTGAGAACCAAAGCCGTTCACCCAATGCTGCCGCCCCCAAAAACTCCTACCCAACAACTGCGAAGCCTGGCACCAAAGCAAACTCCTCAATACTCGGTTCTTGCTTAGAAAGAGCTGGACCAAAGACTTGCACAGAAGGGATAGAAGTGTTGGGGAAAGAAAGCGCAGAGACGTGTGTAGAAGGGAAAGAAGAGGCACGCACAGACACTGCCGGAGCAAAAGAATCCCACCCAGAAAACACTGGAACAAATTCTGGTCCAGAGTACTACTGAACTGGACCAAAGAGGGAACCTGGAATCGCTGATGGAAACCGCAAACTTGGAAACGTTTCTGGGACCGTGAACTGCCCAACAACCGCACCATAACCCAACGAAGGCTCAGTACTCGTAACCATAGAAGCATCCATGACCGCCGAAGATGTCGCCTACGGAGAGACGAGAGAAATCTGATCAACCCCCAAACTTGGACTCGCACCCAGACCCAAGACCCACCCCGCATCCGCACCGGAATCCAACGAGGGCTCAGGACCCGAATCCACGGCAAACGCAACGGGCCCAAAAACCCGGTCAGGACCTATGACCCTCTTGGCATTGGGCTTAAGCACCAACCGACTGAACCCAACCCGAAACCAGAAACCTTTGAGAGCAGCCTTATACCTCTTAATCACCCGGCCACCACAAAATTACCCACCTTACACTTAAGCCCAAAAGAGGCCTTAAAGCCCAGTCTCCGAAAACCCAATATAAAGCCTTGGAGAAGCGTCCAAACAGCTTGAGACTCACCTTGCACCGAAGCGTCGACCTCAACCTATGCATCCCTAGACATGATGCAAGCCAAGCTACCTCTGAAGTCTCGAAAACTGGAACAATCATCGACACGAAGATTCTTACTCAAAGGACCAAGCGTTTGGAATTCCAGAGCGAAGCAATCCACTGCTTGCCGAACGACCTCCATCTCCATACCCAGCGGATGAAGCTTCTTCAACTCGCACCATTCCACCACCTGTTGTGCGTCTTCAACTTCTGCCGCACCCCGTGAACCCGATGTCTGAACTAGAGGCCAACCACCCATGACAGAGATGGTTGATGCCGAGTACACCACCTCCGCAAACGATGGAGATCCTACTTCCTTTCCCAACTTTTTCTCTGCCAGAGGAACACCAGAAGACCGAGACCCATACATGGCTTCAAGAAAGGCTAGATCTTTGTTCAGCTCCCTAGAAACACGGCTCCAACCCCACCCATCACAGCCTTCAGGAAATAGAATCGTCCCTCTCTGGCCACCCACGGCGTAAAAAACCGCTACCTCCAAGAACTGACTGGACCTATTCTCACCTCTCCGAACGATGGTCGCCTTGGACCCCTCCTAAAAGATTTGACGAAATCCTCGATCCCAAGATTTCTCAACACCTATTCCACCATCGACAACAGTGCATCTTGTCCCCAAAAGAGCAACCCCTGAGAACCCTTTCCTCTTCTCCTCCACCCAAAGCTCTGCTAATTTCACCATCGAAAAACAGAAGAATTTAGCCTCCACAAAGAACTGGCTCTCCATCCCCAACCGCAAACGGCAGCCCCCTACAGGGAACACATCGGACACGCCACCACGCTCCACTCACAAGTCCGTTCTTGACGAGTCTTAGCAATATCTCATCATTTTAAGAAGTGCAATATAAAATTCAATTCATTTTTAACAAAAATATGATTTAAAGACATGGACAGGAATGTGGCGATCCAACATGGAGAATGGAATTCAAACCCAAGGCCCCAAAATAGGGGAGCGGCTCACCCCCAATTTAAATATCTCCCATTTCCTCCCATTTGACCATGGATTTAAGACACTTCAATACATTCAAAATCTAACTGTACATAGAAAAAAGGCATTTATAATAGATTTCTAACCATCAAATGCCGTTAAACAATGCCGTCAACACTATGTAGTGTCTTCTCCTATGACGCCATCTCCTTCTTCCCCATGTTCACCTCCTCTCAACCAAAAACCACTTCCAAATCCTTGAGAGCAAATCAGAGGCCGGACATCCTTCCATTTGTACTGGGTTTTGCTCAAAATATTTCTCACTCTCTATTTAATTTGTGAAAGAGATTTTGAGAAATGTTTAGAGCAAAATGCAGTCCTTGGCCAAGCATGCTATGATGGAGATGATGAAGGCTGAGAAGAAGCTAGATCTACAATCCTTTACTCTTTTTTTTTCTTCTTCTTTTCTGTGGTTTTCTAATTTGGGTTTGTATGTGAAAGATTGGATCCACTCGATCCGAGTGATGTTTGCCCGTTTGTGGTAGAAAAAAAATGAAACAATTTCTTGAAATGCTATGTATAAGATGTTTGATAAAATGTTTCTTTGATGCACAATCCCTTTCTCTTTCTCTCTATCTCTCTCTATGGCTCCCTTTCATATTTCCTGTATTTTTTCATGAGCACTAGTTTGCTCATGAGAAACCTCGAAACTCCAATTTGTGCATTGCAACTTTTTTGGTGCGCACACACACACACACACACACACATAGTTGCGGATAATTTAGAGTTTTTGGGCAGTTACAACCAGTAGAATTTGAGCTTTACTAGGGAGGCTCACGATTGGGAGGTGGACGATTTTGCTTCTTTCTTCCAGGCTTTGCACTCAGTCAAAGTGAGAAGAAGCAGCGAAGATAAGATGTGGTGGGTCTTCTTCAAAAAAGGTTTGTTCAAGGTCAAGTCCTTCTACTCCTTGGCTTGCTTTGGGGGTAGTCGCTTTCCATGGAAAAGTGTGTGGCGCACTCAGGCTCCTTCAAGGGCTGCCTTTTTTGCATGGTTTACGGCTCGTGGCAAAATCCTTACCCTAAACAACCTTAGGAAGCGGTATGTTATCGTGATAAACAGATGCTATGTGTAAGAAGACTGGGGAGTCTGTGGATCATCTTCTTCACTGGGATGTGGCTTCTACTTTGTGGAGTTCTCTCTTCAGTCGTTTTGAGTTGTCTTAGATTATGCCCAGACAAGTTATCGACTTGCTTGCTTGTTGGTGGTCCTCTGAAAGACCAAGGAGCGATGCGGTTTGGAAAATGGCGCCTATTTGCCTCTTTTGGTGCTTATGGAGGGAAATAAACAATAGGTGCTTTGAGAATTTGGAAAGTACCTTAGACGAGATTCTTTCTTTGTTCTACCTTACATTGTACTTTTGGACTATGGCTTATGTCCACCCTTTGTCTTTTAATTTTGCTGTCTTTCTCGCTCGCTTTTCTCTTTTTACGTATGTGTTTCCTTTGTATACTCTCAGTGTACTAAGGGGCACCTTACGCTTTTTTAATAAGATCGGTTTCTTACTTATCAATATATATATATATGTAAGTAATTGGCCCCAAGGAGAGGGGGAGGTTCAAATTAGTGGCCTCTGCTTTATGAGACGTAGTCTCCAGCCGATTGAACTAGTAACTTTTTTGGTGCTTACTAATTTATGCTTCCTGGAGAACTTGTACTATTAGTTTTTCTTTGCTCAGTTGTTTATCCAATACACTATCAATCAAATCAATTGTCTTGTGATCTTGATATTGCATGTATTTCCTTTTATGCATCAATTTTTTTTTTCCTCTGTTTCCTCTCTATGGATACCTTTCCTCGGTTGAACATTGAAAATATTATGTAAAATGGAAACTACTCATCTGTATACTTCTGGGTTTTACCTTTGTGTTTGGAAGCCAAAAAAAAAAAAGCCGAGAAACTGTTCTTTGTTCCCTCAATTATTTTCTTCACTTTATTACTTGAGGAAGCAAGACTGTATTATCTACCTATTCAAGAAAACAGATTATTTTCTGCTATACTCTCTTAAATTTTCATTGAGTTTTCTCCCGTTGTTTTGAGCATAAATTAGATTATTTTCTCCTATTCAGATTCTGGATTTGTGTAAATCTGGATAGCTATATGAAGTTTGTGCATCAATGAGAGATGGCAGAAGAGACTACTTACGTTGACAGCATTTCTTAACAAATTCTTTGGACTTAGAACTCTATTAAAAACATGTCTTTTTTCTGCACGGTTGAATTTCACGTGTTGAGGGGTTTCAAATCCGTGGTCAAATGGAGGAAATCGGAGATATTTAAATTGGAGGTGAGCTGCTCACCCATAATACGGACAAAAGACGCAGCTGAATACATGTTGAATTTGATTTTCTAAATACAACAAATCCTTTTAATAAGAAATTGGTTCTTTGTAAAAGAAAAAAGTCAAGAGCCTCTAATAAGATATATAGGATCTTGACCAGATATATTGATATTGAGATATAAAGCATTTTCCACATCCATTTAAATGAAAAAGGTCACACTACATTTTTAAAGTCAGGTTGGTTAGTTCCAGTCTAGTTGATTAGATAATTTCAGGGGAACATGTCAATTCCAACGATTACTTACATGGTCAGACTTAAATGTATGATAAATGGTTTTAGAGCAAGCAATCTAGGAGAAAATGTCCAAGTAATTCATCCTTCAAATTTGCGAAGCAGTTTTTCATCATAAATCCTACATGTAAGAAGCAAAAAGCTCTAGTGCATGTGATTTTTAACATAAATATTTAACACAGAGACAGAGTAAGAATCTAACAACAGTTGAATTGCTGTAGAACTATAAACGATATGCATCTATTTTTAATGAAATCAGATTTAAGAAATCTCAGGCAGAAAATTGGAGTAAATCGTTGAATAACATCAGAAAGTAATGAACAATTAGATTTATAGGAACTGTTGCCCCACATTTTTTTTTTGGGGAGAGAGAGAGAGAGAGAGAGAGAGAGAGAGAGAGTGACAAAGTAAATAATCTTTTAAAGCACATAAATTATTAATTGCAACGTAATCATAGAATTTGGTTACAACTTGACTATGAGCAAGTTGAAAATATTCTCTTTTAAAAATCACTAACTAAAAACAAAAGATGTAAAACACCTGTCAGGCTCCATTTGATTGCAGTTCCTGAAGCAAAGTGAAAGCTTTATACCGGGCTTGATTCAAGAAGCCTTAAATCCCAGCTAAAGTAACATCTTGATTTGAGCTCATTTACTGCAATATAAGTAGAGAGTGAGAGAGAGAGATGTTGGGGGGAGGTTAATTAAGGTAGAGTAATTAACCTATACTCAGTGATACTGCAAGGTCTAATGTTGTGAATAGAAGTTCTATGCTCAGTGATACTGCCCATACTTGGAGTATAAAGATGCAGTATCCAGACTTTGTGCTCATCTCATTCCAATTGTTGTCAGGATTTTTGCTTTGAGTATATATGTAATACTACCTTTGGCTTTAGCTTTCTAGTCTTCCATTTGTAGCAATAAATTTGTTTTCCTAAGAAAAGTAACCCTCAAAACAAATGTATATGCATGTGCAAGTGTGTACAACACAAATAGATGAGTCAAAACAATAAAGAATGCTACAACCTTAACATGGAAGACTAAACATAACATGAGCATAAAAAGCTACTTCTCCACAGATACCACAAAATGGAGTAGAAACTTGAAAATTCAATGCATTGCTACATCACTTCCAACTTGGCACAACATTTAGCACTCAAGATTTGCACCATTTTTGCTAACATCCCGGACACATGATCATGCATGCACAATCACACAAAAACATGCATATCCACATAAAGAGATGCTTACAGCTAAAGGAAAGTTGGCATACAACATTCTCTACAGCTTTTTCAGAGTACAAAAGAAGCAGGTACTTTGCCGTTAATTTTGAAGGCTCTAGCAGTGGCAAAGGCAAGAGGGCTCTGTCAGCATTCTGAGGTTTGGCTTATGTTGTCAAGGGTGTCTTCTTGTAGTTTTTGGTGTGGGGTTGTTTTGGGCTTTTGTGGGTCGTTGTTTCCATTTTGTTTTCTTTTTCTAGGTGTTCCTTTTGTATACTTTCTGTATACTTAAGGGCGCCTAACGCTTTTAATACTTACTACAAAAAAAGAAAAAAAAAGCAGGTACTTTGCTCGCATTGCAAGTTGTACTTTACTTGGGCGATTCTTTGTTGACCCTTGAGCTTATTACCATGACTAACACAATCCAACACCAATTTCCAACATCAGTGATTTTTTCCTTTTTCACTCTGCAGCGCACTTCTATCTTCAAGAAAAATTTTAAAGAACTAATCCTTATCCACACAGTGAAAATAAGGAAAGACATGGCTTTGCATCATTCTTGTCCTATAATGTATTACATTCAAAAATCTAAGAATACTCTATAACCACATAAAAGTCAAAAATTGCATTCGTCAATCATTTATAAAAAAAAAAAAAAAACAGGTGCTGCGCACACAATGTTACGGATCACAGAATATACTGCAATTTTTATTCATGATCCAACACAAGGCCCGCACCAGTGCATCATACCCCGCCTCCTCCAGAAATATTACCCATACGATAGAAACAAACTTGCAGAAGCCAAATTAACAACGAAAACATAGTGTACAAGAAAAAAGAGACCCACAAAAACGGAAAAAAGTTGACGACGAAGAGCTTTACCAGCTAATCTGCAAATGCGCTAACCCTCTGAACTCCATTTTTATGAGCTAATCTGCAAATGAGCTTTGCGAGAAATAGTCGGTACTCTCGAAAATTAAGAATTCTTTTCTTTTCTTTTCTAAGAACTATGAGTAAGGGAAAGTACTTGTTCGTCTGTTGTCGGGTCTGATCTCCTTTGCCCGGTGAGTCGGGCCAGTGGGTAGTTTGCACCAGTTTCTGGTGTATGGTTTTTTTTTTTTTAACATGTCATCACGAGGAAGTAGAATTGGAACTAGTGATATCCACTTCATTTTCCAGCCAATTGAACTACTGCTGAACTGTTTTTGGTGGATGTTGGTTTGGCGTTTGGTTATATAAAGATTTCTTTCAATTTTTTTTTTTTTTTTGAGAGAAGATATGTTTAGGATATTGGATAGAGTAAGGTTAAATATCATCATTTTATTCACTTTTTATTTCAAAATTAACGTAGTGTTTAAAATTATCATTCAATTAGAGATGGATTACATTTTTAATGATAATTTTAAAAATCACATCAACTTTTAAAATTTAATATAATTTAAAAACCACGCCAATTTTAAAAAAATAAAAATAAAACAATAATATTGAGCATTACTATGTATGATATGCTTCTTAAATTATTCGAAAATATTTTTGTGTTTTTAAAAAATTAAAATACACTTTTCTCTAAGAATTTGATAAATTATTTAATTTTCATAACACAACAAACCTCTAAAAACTTTTTTCACGCATTTTTATCAGAATATTTTAAAAAATATACATATACTTATTTTTTGTAAGGGTCGAGACTAACTTAGTACTTTTAAAAAAAAAAAAAAGAGGAGGTCGTACAAAGGAGAGACATGGTTGCACATCTACCCAACGACATTTGTGTCGTCCGCGCGAGCACCCAACAGGACAGATGAGGTTGTGTGGTCACCCCATCAGGTTAGAGGTGGTCACGCGGCCAACCCAATAGAATAAAACAGTCATCATCCTTCCTCCTTTGGGGTGACTGTGCGACCTTCTTCATATTTTTTTAATTTTTAATTTTATTTTTTTATAAATGAGACGTTATGCTCCACTCATGAAAAAATAAGCATGTGTTTTCTCAAAATAAATATATTTCAGTTTTATTTCTTTGGAAACACAAATTTATTTCAAAAGGTTTACTAAACAATTTTCTTCAATGGGCTTCACAAAAAATACTCTTCAAATGTGGATCACATTCAAAATACTTATTGACTTTTAGTCACATCAAAAAACAATTTCAAATCAATTTTTTTTAAAAAAAAAAATTCAAAATGTTTAACAAATATAGCCTTTAGTTTTTTTTTTTTTTTTTTTTATATGAAAAGCTTAAAAGTCAGGGTTCTAGGAAGTCGCTTCAATGCAGTTAAGAACCTACTAATTTTCTTTTATTATTACACAAATAAGAGACGTGTATAAAAAACTAAATTTGAAGGCCAATATATTGCCACGTCACTTATAATAAAATATACCAAATAGTAATGTTAACGATAAGAATGTTGTTAGGGATACTATAACATTTACTACAAGTTTCGTACAAACTAACGTGGTAATCCATGTGGCACTTACCACGTTAGTCACTAAACAGATGTGATAGTCCATATGGTAAGGCTTATGGGGTGATTTTAGGGGTAACCGAACCACCCCCAGAGCCAATGGGATGATTTGGCCACCCCCATAATTGGCTAGAAGGAGTGGTCGATCATCCCTAATGGTCTCAGGAGTGGTTCAACATAACACCCAAGAAGGTAATTACATGAGTCACTATGGTTGAATTAAGTAAATAAGACAAGTGGAACTAATAAACCAAAGAGAAACAGTTAAAGAGTAAGAAAAACCTTAAAATTTAGGAAAAATGCCTAATACCAGAGTTGGCTTTCGAACGAGAGTTTTTCCGTTTGAATGGAACGTTCCAGGGGTGATGCAGAATGTCCCATTCGCTAAGGCATCAAAACGGGACAATGAATAAGACAGAAAGTCTCATTTGCTGAGTCATTCAAACAACATGCAAATGAATGTAGGACAGAACGTCTCGTTTGCTCTGAGCATCCGAACGGGACCTTCTGATGGGGTCCCTACAGGTTTCTTGAGAGGCCTGTTCAAAAGGTGACTTAAATTGTCCGAGTGCGCGTGGCATCTAGCGCCAAAAAAAAAAAAAGAAAAAAGAAAAAAGAAAAAAAGAGGTCTTTAAAACGTTTTTAGCTCATTTCTCTCACATTTTTCTCCTCTCTACCAATTTTCTCTCTTCTCTCACCTAGGGTTTGAGCTCAAACCTTGGGTAATGATTCAAGTGAGATCCTAAAGCCAAATCTATCCCCGGAAATGTGATTCTTGGTGTTAGAACATCGATTCTCACTGATCAATTCGAGATAAATTCGTAAACCCTAATTTCTATCAAGTTAAGCTACATTTTTCTATGGGATGCTTAATCTTGTCAATTTCTTTAGGGCTTTTGGTTATAAAGGAGTCTTTAGCTTGGGTGAAGCTTTGGATTGAAGTTTCGTGGGTTGAAACTTCGGATCTCTCCACAAAGCAAGGTAATGTTATAACCCTAGCTTTTGTAAAGTGGTATAAATTTATGGGTTTTAAGTGTTTAACCCCAGAGTTTCTCTATGGGTTAATGTTATTAGTTGATAGGGTGTCAAAAGAAACTCTAGATCACTATGGGTTGACATGTATGTGTGATACTTGTAGTGTTCAAGTATCATTGTGTTTAGGGCAAAGTAAAGTTGTGAGTAGTAATTAATAGTGAACATGCAATGAACTATTGTAGTTGGGCATTGCGAGCTTTATTGAGAGTTGTCCATCAACATCAAGCGGATTGTGGTAAGTATATTACTGACTGAGCAAAGATACTACTATGTTTTAAATACTGTTATAAATTAATGTTTTAATGTTTAGTAAGTATTTTACTTGCTAAACAGAATGAGTTTTCAAAAGAGTTTCCAAAGTATGATATGATTGTTTAACATGAGCCAACGATATATTATTACATGACCACTTTCGATGATTTCAATTGTTTTAAGATATGCTTTGATGAGTGATTTATGTGTATTTGCTTTGGTTTACGAATGGTGAATGTTAGTTTTATTGGCTTCATTCTGTTGACAAAATCACTATCATGTAATGATGCTGTTTTAATAGGGATACCATATTATTTCAGAAGTCTTCATATATTCAGAGTTTATTTCTCTAATATGGAAAAGGGTCTTATTATGACAAGTTTCAGTGTCACAAGCTTCAAGAAGGCAATTTCAGATTTCCAGGAAGATTCTACGAAGTTTCCAACTTAGTAAAAGTTGGATCTATTGTTCCTGTCCGGACGGTCTAGTGAAGTGTCCGGATGCCCTCTTGTGTCGAAGATTCTGACAGCTCAGCGTGCATCCGTCCGGACGTCAGCGCAACACCGTCTGGACACTCTTCAGTGTTTGAGAAGAATCCAGATTTTCTTTGAAGACACGGATTGGGAAAGACAGCTTGCAACCGTCTGGACGTTAGGGCAATACTGTCTGAATCCGGCCTTAATCAGGAAACGCATGAAGCCCGTTATGGAAAGGCGGTTGCACAATTCACCGTCCGGATGCCGCCTAGAGAAATCTAAATCAGTGGCAATTTAGGTATTCTAAGCCTATAAATAGAGGCCTCTAGGCATGTATTATTTACAGAATTTGGTATTGAATTCTCTAGAGCTTGGAGAGGGTGTGTAGGTGGAAATTGTGAAGATTTGCTAGCTCTCTAAGTATTGCCCGGTGTGTGGTTCTTGTTCGTGTGAAGTTTAGCTTAGAGAGGAGCCTTAAGCTAAAGGAATCCATTGAAGAACCCTTCAGGTAGGAGACCTGGTTGGGAAGCGTTCACGTTGGGTTACGCGTTAGAGTGCAAGGTACGACCACTGCATCGGGGTATGTGAATGTTTCTGCTTTGTTACTAGCTTTGTCTTCTAAATAGTGGAATTCCTAGGTTTGGTTGCCCCGGAGTGATTTTTCTCTTAATTGAGTTTCCACTTTGTTAACAAAATATCTATCTTATTTAAATTCCACACTTTGATATTTTGTTATACATTGTTCATACACACACACGGTAAATTAGAAGTCTTTCGCACTTTGATATTTTGTTACGCATTGTTCACACACACACGGTAAATTAGAAGTCTTTATTATTTTTTAGGGAAGAATTCATTGAAGTGTATTAAAGATAAATGTAAATAGTTGTATGAGCATGAAAGTAAAGGAATGAATGGTTTTATAGCATGCATCACGAATATATACATGGGAATGAGAATGAATGAAAAGAACAAGGAAATAAAACGATAATGTATAAAGGATTGATGAGCAGGAAGAAAGCTCCTGATGAGAACAAGTCCCACCCGTTCAATAAAAGGATTGGATGAGCAGGAAGAAAGTCCCCAATGGGAGCAAGTCCCATCCATCAGTGAATAAAGATAATAAAGTATAAATGAATGATGAGCAGGGAGAATGTTCCTGGTGGGAATAAGTCCCACCCATTCAACAAAAGGGTTGGACGAGCATGAAGAAAGTCCCACCGTCTATGTAATGAATGGAAATGAAAAGGAAAGAAATTAATGACAACATGCATGGCACAATGATTTATGATGATAATTTATGGCTTGTTTTATGAGGGATTTCATGCTAGATATATTAGTATGTATATGAGTTGAATGGGACAAGACATATGCATACAGTTACAGCTAGTTGCACATGATGTTTTATGACTTCATGTTTAGACATGCTTATATGCTTGTTTTTCACCGAAAGGGGATGGAATGCATGAATGTGTATATGGGTGTTGCTTAGTTAAGAGAGTATATGGTTTTATGCTTGGATATACTTGTATGCTCGTGTTTCACCAAAATAGGGTGGAACACATGTATATGTATATAGTTGAGTCATAGAATGTATGTGTGCTTAGACATACTTGTATGCTTGTGTTTCGCATAAAGTTTCAGAATGCATATATATGGGTATAGCTGAGTTATATTGTATAATGTGTTATGACTTAGATAGGTTTGTATGTGTACGTTTCCGAGCATGAGTTTGGAATGTGCACATATACGCAGAACTAAGATATTATGTTTAAAGGATTTTCATAACTACAATATCTACTTCATCAGCTACAAATATTTTTAAAGAAATGTTTAAACCAATAGTAGCGCATCTTATCTTTCGGCTGTGTGAGTAAAGACATCCCTTAGTCCCTGCAATTGCGGTTGATCACTCTTGCTTGTAAATGCATTTTTTAATCATGGTCACATAGATGGTTCTTACCACCGTATCTCTGATGTGATATGCTCATGTTATGAGATGTTATTAGGTGTGTACAGGTTATTGTGATGATTGGGTTAAAAAAAAAAATGGTATTGAAATGGGTTGTCACAGTTCAACCATCCCTATAATTGGCCAAAGGTAATGACCTTAGGGGTGGTTTGGCCACCCCCAGAATGGACCATCAAACCACCGCCATAGTCATAGGGGTTGTTTGTCCAACGCTATAATTACACTAATTTGATTGATGTGGTTCATGAGCTGTTCTCACACCCAAACATCTTAGTCCTCACAGCCTACGGTGATGTGGTTAGTGCAATTCGGAGGGATGCGCTAAGAACGTTAATGACAGCTCCTTGAACTCTGATACGCGGGAAAGAAAGGTTGTTTAGGGATAAAGATTGTGCAGCGGCCAAGGATGAAAACGATTTGCCCACCTGAAAGAGGCTCAAATTAGATAGGTTCGCATTCACTCAATGGGAGTTCACCAGCGCGCTACTCGTCTTCTTCATTGGCCTCTTTTGCATCTACTCCACCATGTCCATCGTCGACTACCACAAGCTGAAGCTGCCTCACACCATTTCCAATCTTCGTATGCATAAGTGCGTTAGCTTTCTGATTTGTTCCTTCCCTTTTCGTTTGCTTTTCTTTTCAAAAATATTAGCTTGTTGTTGGGGGTAGCGTAGGGGTCTCTGACATTGGTGTTGTGGTCGCGGTCAAGTTGTGTCGCATATGTTGGAGATAGCGGTGGCATGATTGTGCTGTAGTGGGTTTCAGTGGTGATAAGACGATGGTGGTTGAAGGTGGCGAGGTCTCAAAATGGAAGAGAATTTTAGGGTTGTGTGGCTGATGTAATACCACATTCTAAACTAGAATTAAGAAAACAACAATGAGGACTCAGAACATAAATAAGGGACAAAGAATGATGTGGAAATTAAGGAAAATGGGCCTGGAAAGATCGACAGTTAAGCTGATCGATCAGTTTCACACTACGGGTTGCAAAGAAAGTAATTTATCGATCAATATAAAGTAGCTAATCGATTGGTGAAGCATGAAACCACGTCAGATTAAATAAAAGACCCTATGGATCAATTAGATTGGTGACAGATAGCATACAATTTAGATAAGTCCAGAATTTGCAGAAATGAGAGGGGATTATTTAAGGCACATTATGGAACCCTAACAACCAATTGGTTGTCTAGATCCTACAGAATGTGTAGGAGGGACAGAAATGGTTGTCTAGACCCTACATAATGTGTAGGAGGGAGAGAGAGAGAGAGAGAGAGAGAGAGAGAGAAGAGACTGAGAAAGAAAATGGAGTTCTATTCTTGTTTCTTTGAAAGTTCAAGGCCTCAAAAGGTAATCTCTTGATTCTAGCTTGTGTTTTCCTTTCCAAAAGCATTTTTTTTTATTGGGTTGGTTGAATACATGCATGCTTGTTCGTGTGTGTGTGTGTGTTCTTAATGGGTGTAGAAATGAAAAAAGGCTTAAACTTTTGTTTAAAACCCATAACTTTATATGGTTAACCTTTCAAATAAACTAGATGAGACCAAAGATGAGCCTTAGGCTCTGTAAGTTGTAGGTTTGGACTATTGTTTGGAGTTTTTGGTGAAAGGATAATAGTGAAAGTGTAAATTTGAGGGCTTTATGCTTAGGTTGTAAAAAGGTTCCAACTTTAGACTTTAAACAGTGTTGGATGTGAAAAAGGGTGTGCCTTTTAGAGACTCTTCAAATGCTTATGTTTTATGGAAGACAATGAGCCGTGTTGCTGCTATTATTTAATATGTTAATATATGCTATAATAGTGTTTTACATGTTTTAGAAAGAAAATAATTTTGGAAAAGAAATTATCTGGTTTGGCGGCCCCTAAATCGGCCATTGAAAGTGGTTGAACCACTTTCTTGGCTTAGAGGTGGCCGAACACTCAAAGCACTTTAAAAAAAAAAAAAAATTGTTGTCACAAATTGAATGAAGAAAAAAAAAACAAAAGGGAAAAAAAGAAGAAGCAAAATCAGTCCTTGTGGTTTACCTGGCTTACAAGTAGCTCATTGTGGTATCAAAATGAACTGAGAGGTCCCTGGGTATGCCAAAAAATAATTTATTCATTGCAGCCAAATTTGTCAAAACATTTGACGGATTTCGTTAGTGTGTCACGTCGATGCTAATAAAATGAAGACACGTGTCACTCTTAACAAAAAAAAAAAATATATGAAACTTAAAAATTAAAGAAATTAAAAAATTATTATTTTATTTAAAAAAGAAAAAAGAAAAACAGAAAGGGGGTGGTTCGAAGGCCATTCTAGAGGTAGCTCAAGGTGGCGTGCGACCCATGGGTCGGTGGTGGCATCGGGGTGGCACGTGCCACCCCCTGCTACTTTTGGGGTGGCATTCGAGTCACACCTAGAGGTGGCTAGGAATGGCTCACAGGCCACCCTCAGTAAAGGGTAGCCAACCCCCCCCCCCCCCCCCCCCCCCCTCTTTTTAATAAATTGAAAAATATGTTTTTTAAGTTTTCAATTTTTTCAATTTTTAAAAGTTTTTTTTATTATATATATTTTTTATTAAGAGTGATATGTGTCGTCATGTTATTGGCGCTGGCGTGACACACTAACTAAATCTTTCAATTGTTTTGATAGAATTTTATTGCAAGGAGTAAATTATTTTTTTGGCATATCCCAAAGATCTCTGAGTTCATTTTGATACTACATGGAGCTAATTGTAAATCCGGTAAATCAGATAGACGAAAAAAGTAGTACATCCTGCATATCTCAATTCTCACTCCAAGAAATAAAAAACCGAAAAAAAAAAAAAGAAAAAAAGAAAAGAGAAAGAGTTATGAGTTAGAGCACTCACAAATGGGTTATGCATTTTCAACTTTTAGATAGAATAGTTAAGCAAATGCTTAAAATTCCAGTCCATAAGATTAGGCATCCAAAATGCATAATGCATTTTTGCTCCATTTGTGTACAATGCAACGCCACATGTGGCATTACACTATTCACAAATGCATATATTTCTTTATTATTTCTCTCTCCTTTGTCTCTTTCTCTAATATTTTCTACGCATCTTCTCTTTTCCTGCCATATTCCTCTCATTCTCTCTCTCTCTCTCTCTCTCTCTCTCTCTCATCAGTCAATCTCTAAGCAGAAATCCCTTCCCATTATCCCTTTCATCTCCAAACCCATCCCCCTTCCCATTTCGTTCTTCACCACAGAGAGAGAGAGAGAGAGAGAGAGAGAAAGGGTATGAGATTTGGGTTTTGGATCTATGGGTCCTGTTTGTCTTAGTCCATTTTGTTGCAAATCCTCATGTCGATGTAGACAAAGATGATAACTCCATTCTTGGTGGGAATCTTGTATGCTTCTTTATTGTTTTTCTCTTCCTCTATCTTTTCTTTACCCATCGATCTATGAACTTCTCAAGAACAAGTTTGTCAGTAACAAAATAGAAAATAATAATAATAGTTATATGGAGCAAAAGATCTACTAAAATCCATACTTTACTCCTTGTTACTACTTGTTAGTTTTATTGGCTACATTTTATTGATAAAATCACTACCATATCAATGTACTGTTATAACAAGGATGCCGTAATTATCTAGAGTTTTCAATAATATTTAGAGCATATTTTTCTAACTATGGAAATGCCTTAATATGACAAGTATCAGTGTCATAAGCATCAAGAAGGCAATTTCCAGAGTCAAAGAAGATTCTGTGCAATTTACAACTCAGCAAAGTTGATTCCCTAGTTGACCGTCCGGACGGCCCAAAGAAACGTCCGGATGCCCATCAGTGTTTGAGAAGATTCTGAAAAACTCAGCAGACATGATTGGTCAACACAGCATGTAATTGTTCGGACGCTAGGGCAACACCGTTTGGATGCGGAGACTGGAGTTTAATGAAGAAACGCGTGAAGCGCGTACTAGAAGTTGGTTGCTGCTTGCCGCTCGGACTCCCACTGTCCTAGTCCGAACACTGCCCAGAGAACTTCGAATCAGTATTCTAATAGGTTTTGTAAAGCCTATAAATAGAGGTATCTAGGCTTGTATTATTTACATAATTCGGTATTGAATTCCATTGTGCTTAAAGAGGGTGTTTCGGTAGAAATTATGAGATTTGCTTGCTCTCTATGAGTTTTTCTTTGTGTGATTTGATTGTTTGAAGTCTAGCTTAGGAAGGAGCCCTAAGGTAAATGAGTCCATTGAAAACCCCTTCACGTAGGAGGCCTGGTTGGGAGGAGTTCACGTACAGGTATGTGTTAGAGTTAGAGGTACGACTACTGCATCGGGTTATGTGAGTATTACTGCCCTGTAACTAGCTTTATTTTCTGAATAGTGGATTTCCTAGGTTTGGCTGCCATGAAGTGATTTTTCTCTTAATTGAGATTCCACTTCGTTAACAAAATATATGTCTTCTTTTAATTCCGCATTGAGATATTTTGTTACACAAATTGATCACACACACACACACATTTAAATTAGGAGTCTATTTATTTTCAATTGGTATCAGAACGGGTACATTTAGAAAATTCAATTGCTTTAAATCATATCAGCAAACATTATACCTTATTGAGAAAGCTTTCATACACACACGCATGGCATGAGTTGGGTAAACTGTTTAAATTTTCTATTTGTAGAGAAATTTGTGCTTATTCATTACTTGACTCTCAATTATATGTTTGTATATTTTTGTCTTACTGTTTGACTGTGTTATTAGTTTTTAATACATGCATGTTTGAAGCTATCTTTAGGAAAAATTATTTTCTGCATTTATTTTTCTTCTAAAAATCAGCTTTCTGTGTGAAGTGTTTGGACGGACCAGCTCTTCTGTCCGAACGCGTGCGGTCCTGCCGATTGCTGATCTGGCAGTGGACTATTCGGACGAGTTAGTAACACGTCCGGACGCGATCCCTACAGGTATATCTGTCGCTTTCTCCTCGCTGAGCCGCACCTGTTCTTCTTTTTCTCATTTTTCTGTGAGGTTTCTCTCGGATTTCTCTCAAGTTTTCGGCCATTTTTGTCATTTTCTGCACACTTTATCTCATACCAGGTACTCTTATTGTTTCCATTTTTTTTTGAAGTATTTTTTCTTTTTAAGAATAATTGAGGACATTTATTTTGGAATATTGTTGAGATATTATGCATGAAATAAATTATTCTATCAATGTGCTGGTATTGGTCTGATATATTTGTGATATTTGGGCTGCTGATTTTTGAATTGTGTAAATTTTTGGGCATCCAAATTACAGCTATTATAATGCCAAAAAATTTCTAGAACTAACAGGATCTAATTTGTTTTTGGAATATATGTGTTTTTAATTTTTTTTCTTCAGGACAATGTCTTCCAGCAGCTCTCATAGCAGAGTCCACTAGAGAAATGAGGCAAGTCTTGAGGCTACCAGAGCTAGGGTGGAACACAGACAAGTGATTATTGAGAGAAACGTCGTTAGAGCCGACGTTATGGTACCTCCATTCTCCTTCATTGATCAGATGATTCAGGAGAATCACTGCAGTTTCTCTACATCTGCTCTAGCATCGTCTATCCCAGATTGGTCTGAGATTTTTATGGATATATGGAGGTAGTCCAGGATGAGTAGAGCAATCTCACGTTGCAGACCACAATAAGAGGAGTGACTTTCAGGATAGATGCTGCTCTTATCGGCACTTTCATTGGGACCGATCCAGTGCCACTTGAGGGTGTTCCCTATCCAGATTCCGTGGATCCCCCATCCATGGAA
Organism: Alnus glutinosa; assembly: GCF_958979055.1. Taxonomy (NCBI): domain Eukaryota; kingdom Viridiplantae; phylum Streptophyta; class Magnoliopsida; order Fagales; family Betulaceae; genus Alnus; species Alnus glutinosa. The sequence continues at coordinate 13,350,827 of NC_084894.1, read as the reverse complement.
GAGATGATTGAGTTCTTTGATCCTCATCATTGAGCTCAGGACAGAGCCCCTCAGTCTATCAAAATTGGTGTATTCTCCTCTCCTCATCGGCTTCTAGCAAAGATTGTGCAGCACAATCTGTGGCCTATAACTTGACGGAGTGAGCTAGTGCTCAAGAGAGTCAAGTTTCTGTATGCCCTTATATAGTGGGTGCCTTTCTGCCTTTGCAAGCACATTATGCTTACTATGCTAGAGATGCAAGACGAGCATCAGACATGTCTTCCTTTTGCGTGCTTAGTTACGAAAATCTGCAGGAGCTTTGTACCCGAGATCACAGACCTAGAGCCAAAGGAGAAAACCAAGGATACCCTTGGAAAGTATACAATGATGAGGTCAAATGCATAGCTATGTTTTGAGGATCAGAGAGAAGTCGAGTCTCCTCCTTTTGCTTCTCCAGTTCAGGCTGATCCTACTGCAGCCTCTTCATCTCAGACTGCTCCACCTCCTCCATCTTTTGATGCTGCTTTTTCTCAGATTATGGATGCATTGAGTTTTCTTTAGCGAGAGGTCAGCACTATTGTTGTCAGGGTTGAGCAATGTCAGATCGACATCAAACAGTGCCTCAAGCACTTTGAGCCACAGAATGATGATGTTGATGATGATTGAGTGCTGTGATCACTCTTTTTTTTTTCTTTTTTTTTTTTTCTTTTTTTTTTTTTTTCAGTTGTTTTGGTTTATAAACTTCTTTTCATTTGGGCTACTCTTGAGACACTTTACTATTATCCTTGTTGTTTTGGATTTTAGTACTTTATATCTGTGGTTTTTCATACTCTGTTTACTCTTTGTTCTTTTGAGACAAAAAGAGTGAGTATTTTTAATTTTTGGACTGAGATTGTATTTTTAACTGGTCAAGTGAATTTTGTCCCAGAATGGCCAAATGACGAGTTTGTTAGTTTTATTGGCTATATTCTGTAGACATAATCACTACCATATCAGTGTATTGCTATAACAGAGATGTCGTATTATCCAGAGTTTTCCTGAATATTCATAGCATATTTTTCCAACTATGGAAAGGCCTTAATATAACAAGTATCAATGTCATAAGCATCAAGAAGGCAATTTTCGGAGTCCGGGAAGATTCTGCACAGCTTACAACTTTGCAAAGTCGGTTCTCCAGTTGACCGTCTGGACGGCCTAGAGAAATGTCCGGATGCCCATCAGTGTTCAAGAAGATTCTGAACAACTCATCAGACACGATTGATGAAGACAGCATGCAACTGTTCGTACTCTAGGGCAACATCGTCTGGACGCGGAGACTGAAGTTTAATGATGAAACGCTTGAAATGCGTAATAGAAGTCAGTTGCTGCTTGCCGTCTGGATGCCCGCTGTCTAGGTCTAGACGCCGCCTAGAGAACTCTAAATTAGTATTGTAATAAGTCTTCTAAAGTCTATAAATAAAGGTCTTTAGGCTTGTATTATTTTCAGAATTCAGTATTGAATTCCATTGTGCTTATAGAGGGTGGTTAGGTAGAAATTGTGAGATTTGCTAGCTTTCTAAGAGTTTTTCTTTGTGTGATATGATTTGATCGTTGGAAGTCTAGCTTAGGGAGGAGCCCTAAGCTAAAGGAGTCCATTGAAGATCCCTTTAGGTAGGAGACCTAGTTGGGAGGTGTTCACGTATAGGTACGTGTCAGAGTAAGATGTACGACTATTGTATCAGGTTATGTGAGTATTACTGCCTTGTAATTAGCTTTGTCTTCTGAATAGTGGATTTCTTGGGTTTGGTTGCCTCAAAGTGGTTTTTTTCTTAATTGAGTTCCCACTTCATTAACAAAATATCTGTCTTCTTTTAATTCCACATTTAGATATTTTGTTAAACAAATTTGTTAGTTTTTGTGTTGGCTGCATTTTGTTGGACAAAATCACTTCTATGTAATGATGCTTTCTAACAGGATTTCCTATTCAGAAGTGCTTCCAGAAGATTCTGCACAGTTTGCAAGTCAGAAAATTCAGTTCCCTGTCAGCCGTCCGGACAATGTGTCATACCGTCCTGACGCCCATCTGTCCTAAGTGCTAATTGTCCGGATGACGTGTCATACCGTTCGGACGCCCATCTGTCTAAAGCATCATCTATCCAGACGACGAGAACTTTCCGTCAGGACCTTCACCTGTGTCGAGAAGTTTTGAACTTTTCTAGCTTGCATCCGTCCGGACGTTTTCAGCAGCACATCCGGACGACTCTCAATGTTTGACAAGCTTCAGAATTTCTTTCCAAAGCACAGTTATGGGAAGATCGCTACAACCATCCGGACGACGTGGATTCCCGTCCGGACGCGCTCATCCATAAGGCAAGTATCGCAATTCAAATCCAGACGTCTGGACGACGGTCCTTATGGTCCGGACGCACGTGCATCAGATATGGAAATTGCGTGCATCAAATCAGACGATCAACACTGGTCTGGATGCACGAAGTCTTTATATGGAAATTACTTGCAGCGGAAGTGCAACCGTCCGGACGCAACTCAAAAAGAGGAAAGAATTTCAGGGAAATTCTCGGACAATTGATCACATAGTTGTCCATTCGGACGGCACCTAGTTTTTATCAAGTCAGACGCTCATTTGAACTGTCAGCCTATAAATAGAGGTCCTTATGCTTGAGAACAGCAAGAATTCGGTATTGAATTCCATTAGTGCTTAGAGAGCTATATTATGAGATTATTGAGCTGAGTTAATCTCTCCGAAGCTGTTGCTGTGTGTGCTGTTGCTGCGCTTAATCTGAAGTATATCTTTGGGGTTGGCCCTAAGGTAAAGGATTCCATTGAAAACCCCTTTAGGTAGGAGACCTGGTTGGGAGGCGTTCGTGTTGGGTTACACGTTAGAGTTCAAGGTACGACCACTGCATCAAGGGTATGTGAGTGCTACTACTTTGTAACTAGCTTTGTCTTCTGAATAGTGGATATCCTGGGTTTGGCTGCCATGGAGTGGTTTTTCTCTTAATTGAGTTTCCACTTCGTTAACAAAAATTCTTGTGTTATAAATTCCGCATTGTTATTATTTTGTTAACACTTTGTGCACACACACACATAGAAGTCAATTTTTATTTTTCAATTGGTATCAAAGCAGGTACACTCTGTTTAGGATTTATTTCCTGAGTGTGATCCTCATCTCTTGTGACTTCTATTTTTTTTATTACACCTTTTATCATGGATTTCTCTCAGTTATCTGAAGAAAATTATGATATTGAGCTCTCTAAAGTTTTTGCTAAAATAGATAAAATTGTTTCTCCAAAAGAGCTCAAAAAGGTGAAGCAAGAAAAAGAGTCTTTGATTGTTTAGTTATCTGAATCACATGCTTTGATTGACTCTTTGAAATCCGAGAATACCATACTATTTGACATTATTGATACACTTGAAAATAAATTAAAGGAATATGAAAATCTCTTGAAGAGATTTTCAAGTGATAATTTGAAAAGCATGCTGTGTATTCATTCAGATATTTCAAACAAGCCTGGTTTGATTGCTGATTTAAGTACTTCTACTTCACATGCTTTTGATTCTAAATTAGATTCTGTTGATATTAAGCCTGTGATAGTAGATGGAGCTTGTTCTAAAAATTCTTGCTTAAATAAACATGTGATGCCAAAGTCCAAGGAATCAGGAACACGAGGTAAGTTTGTTCCTACTTGTCATAATTGTGGGAAAACTGGTCATATTAGGTCAAATTGTTATTTGTTGAAATCCCACAGGCCTTGGATTAAGCAGGATGTTCTGAGGAAAAGTGAAACTGAAGAATCTTCCTCATCCAAATATGTCCCTCCTCATAGGAGACATATAAAAGGTATGGGCAATATCATGTGTAAGAATGCTAACCATATTTCTCCAGAAAAAGTCAAGCAGCATTCTAACAAAAGAAGCTTGCCCACCTGTCATCACTGCGGCATCATTGGTCACATCCGACCCAAATGTCCACAACTCCAGGCTCAGAAGTTGAAGGTTCAAAAGAAGCTGCCAATAAGAGCTACATCAGGCACTCTACCTCTTACGGCTCTTCAGGCTCCATGGCATCAGTAGAAGTTTGTTCCTGTCAATCAGAGAGGCAAAAAGAAAATCAAATCAAGGCGCTACAAGAGAAAGCCGCAAAAGCCCAATGGCAGCCATGGCTATGAGGGATTGATGTGCCTAATACAAGGTATGCTAAGGAGTATGGCCAACGTTGTGACGACCCATTTTTTTTTTTTTTTTTTTTTTTTTTTATACAAAACATTTCATAAATATTAATCTCTTAAAATACAAATGGATCCTCACAGTGGCACGACGATGTGTCGCAAAGCCAACATATGGTACATACCCCATAATATGTATCTGGTAAATCAGAGTACAACATCTAACTACTATGCAGCGGAAAACATAAACTCAATAGCAGAAATCACATCTTACACAACTATCATAAATTAATAACAAGAGCCATTTAACATCTATGTGTTTAAGTCTTTCCTCAATATAAATACATAATAGAAATGACTTATACAATAACAAGTGACACATGCGTCACAAACCACAACAAAACCTACAAAACTGATGATGCCCATGGTCCCGTAATTATGACCATCGCGGCGAGCTCCGGTCATAATATCCCAAATGCACGTCTACAACCCCATCAACTACGGCCGGAGTACCTGTAGCCAAAGGAACATCATCTATACAGTTGTGGGGGTTTGCCACATCCGTATAGGTGAAATGATGAGTTCACCGCCTCAGTACATAATACCGAGACCTCAGTGATATTAAACTAACTGAGTTTTCGCAAAGAACCAACTTTCCTTTTAGTCTCGCGTACACTATAACAGCTACCAATATATAGAATTTTGTTTGAAAACCCCCATAGCTGATATAGCAAACACCGACTATTAGAAAACATTTAAAACATACTATGTAGTTGGACCCATACGTAGAAGTTCCAATGGCTTGGACGCAATCACGTATAAACCCACCTACAATAATACTTTTATGTTGGTAGCTCAAATGCACAATGATCTAACGTTATTAACTGTGATATCATCATGCCTCAGGGCATTACAACTTCATGTCTATAGTACATAGTTGTCCATGTGGTTACTAGAGTGAAACTCTGATATCCAAGCACTTCCTACTGATGAACCACGACAATCCATCTACCTACTCCCAAGTCATACTGATATCGCAACCAATAGCGTCATAACCAAGCACACTAAGCTTAAAACATGCCATCTCGCTCTTTAGTACGAGCTTACTATCATTTTCCGAATATGGTTAACACTGGATCCTAGGGCATTACAACTTCATGTCTAGGAACATAGTTGTCCATGCGGTTACTAGAGTAAGACTCTGATATCTAAGCACTTCTTACTGATGTGCCAGAACAATCCATCTACCTACTCCTAGAATACTGTATTACTCATACCGAACCATGACAATACTCTTGTACCTCTAAGCTCAATGTTTTAAAATTATGCAACTAGACGATAGCAGTATACATAAGCTCTTTTGCCATTAAAACTCTTAGGCATACTAATACGTCTAGCATAGAAACTACAATATTCTATATCATGAAAACATCACATAATTTAAATCATGCTGTATATGCTATGCATGCTACTGTGCTGCTGTTAAACTGCTGAACTGAACTGTTACTGGGCTGCTGTTGGGTTACTGTTGGGTTACTATATGCTTTATGCTCTATGCTACATGCTCTTTGCTTGACTAGTAAATATTGTCTTACTTTATCATGCTGATAAATCATACTTTTCTAAACATTTAAATATTTCATCAAAACATGCATCACACTATACTTTACTCTGAAACTATCCTTGATATATTTGAACATACTCAAAAGTACTCAAATCAAGCAAAACAGATATATTCAACATACAGTTAGTTCGGATGTATAAAACATATATATTTTGCAATTCTATAATATATAAAAATAACAGTTTCTCAGTGAGTAAAATATCACCTGGCTGCATTGGACTCACGACTCGAACATCCCCTCGAATTCTAGTCACTTGGACTCTACATTGGAGAATCAATTCAAGTCTCCAATCCGGACACTATCCTGCAAACATTGTAACGTCAGACTATGTTATGGGACTCATTCTATGACACTAAAACTACCCACGTGCCCACACGTCGTGTTACTCACTTCCAAGTCTAGTTAAGTATTCTAAGCTATTATTAGGTTAGCACTTAGGTCTGTTCATATTTTTATTCTTCTAAGTACCCTTAAGTTATGTTAAATATTTTATTTGTCTACCTACTATTATTAAGTTACATCATCATTGTTAATCATTTTTATAGCTTGTTATTCATTTACTAAGTTGACATATATATTTAACCCATATACATGTATATGTATATATTTATGTATACATATACATATACATATACAATGTTAATCCGGCTTAAGCTTGGTTCGGTGATATGCTTAAGTACTTTACCATAATGAATCCGTTGGTTATTAATTAAACCGGGCTAAGTATAATTCCATTTATTTACTGTACTCTTACATCTATTCTATTTACTTATTTCCTTAATTTATTTCTGATTAAGTAAATGTTTCATCCATTAACTCATAGAGCCTAATGTTTAACACTTACCTATTTATCATATTGTCCTAGTGCTTTTATGCATTAATCCTTCCTCATACTTTCTAAAATCCAAACCAATCGCGCTCATAACATAACTAAATGCTCAAACATCATTCAACTATTGTTCAAAATCACACCCAAGACACTATACCAAATCAGCCCACATTTCACCAAAGAAGCATTCCAAGGCTTAACCTAGAAATCACCAAGCAAAGCCCTCAAAGCTCCATTATTAACTTACTAAAATTTATTCCAAAACAGCCCATGAATTCCCCCAATTTAAATAACCTAATCAACTACTATTTCTACCAAAATCTCCTAACTATCATCATTCTTACTACCAAAATTCCAACAATCTATGATAATGCATCAACCATAAATTAACATAAACAAAACCACCAAAATCACGACCCTAAGAGAAACAACAAATCCAACATAGACCTCCTACGACCATAGCCATCAAAGTTACCAAAATCAACATCAAAACAACAATCCATAATATTTCAATACAACTAAAATTTCATACTCATCAATATCGACGACAATGGCCAATACAAGAAATCACCAAGTCTAAACTTCAAAACACAACCCATAGGCAAACCACACTCTAATCTCAAAACCAATATTCAAATTTCTAGATTTTAACAATTACAATATAGAATCAATCCTCCAACAAATAAACAAGGATTAACTATAATCATTTAACAAACATACTTTTACCTTCAAAATCCCATGTACCACATAACCTAATTTCCACCCAAGTCCATAACTCATTTCAAGTTCCAATAACCTAACTAAAACCATCAATCACATGTACAAATCTACACCAAATATCATATGGTCATTCACTTAGAATCAAACTTCAAAGACTCATTCGGCTAACAACAAATCCAGAAATTTTACCAACAAAACCCAATAAAAATTTCAACCACCAAAATACAACAATCCAAGCCCCCATATCTCAACCATAAACACCATCAAAATCCCTCCAAATTTACGCCCAAAACAGAACCCAATTCTGAAAATTTATCAACCAAAACAGGGGAAATAATTCAAGCTTCAAACCCACAAGAAACCATCAACAACTTCATTAATCAACCATGAATCATTCCCAAAAATCAATCCATTCAAGAGAGTATTAATCATAGGTTAACATCATTACCTAAGAGAAACACACCATTCGGCCATCTCAACCAACAACACCCAAATGAAAACCTTTTTTTTTTTTTTAACAAAATCCCTAAATTAAAAATGCAGCAACAATCCACTCAAACCCTAGATAGTTTTCCAGAAAATCAAAGGGGTAAAAGTGAAATCAAAGACAAGAAGGAAGAGGAATTTTACCTTGATGGACTGAAATTCGGCCCCCCAGCAGCTTGAGCTCTCACGAGCTCTCACTTGGGTTGGATCTCATCGCTTATCTCTCTCAATCGATCTCTCTCTCTCGGTCTCCATCTCTCTGTGTCTCGGTGTGTGGGTGTAAGGAGAAGAGAAGAAAATGGAAGAGAAGGGGAGGGGATGCGTGAAACAGGGGAGAGGGGCTGCTGGCTTGGGTGATCGAAGGAGAGGGAGAAGAAAGAAGAAGAGAAGGAGAGAGGGCGTCGGGTTGCTGGGAGAGACGTGCGGGCTGTGTGAAGAAGAAGAGAGGGAAGAGAGGAAGGAGAAGAAAAAGAAAAGGAAGAAGAAAGAGAGAGGAAAAGAAAGAAAAAGAAAGAAAAGGGATGAGGCGAGGTGGGGGACACGTGGCATAAGCTAAGTGGTTGGGAGGAGATAATGAAATCCTCCACAACCAATCTGGTAGTGACACTTGGCAATAGGAGATTTCTTTTATGTTTAAAGCCTTAGCTTTTATTAATTACACTAGGACCCTCATTACATTAAAATCCTATATTTAACAACTAATATTTAACCCCCACATTTAATCTAATTGTATTTTACCAATACAAATAATTATTTATTCTCTAGAACCCATTATCGTTATTATTTATTGTAACTTTATTGTTTTATCTTAGACTCACTTTATTTCCATAATGAAAATATTATCACTTCGAATATAATTATTAGTCCTATCATTAATAAATATGACTTATTAATTACTAAATGTCCTATTTAATTTCTTGGTTTTTACAAACATGGACATGACCCGCAAACCATCTCCTCGGGTCAAGCAGGTATGGGTCAAGAATGATGAGACCATTCACCCTTTGAGGGGGAGTGGACTCACCTAGTAAAGGTGAAGTCTCATCATGCCTAGGATTTTGGTTCCTAAATCCTATTGCATGTTAGGTATGTTTGCATTGCATTGTTTATCTTGTCATATCTTATTCATGCCTTGCATTCTGTTTGAGGAACTGCTTATTTTATCCCCCATACGTTCTCTTGTTTTCTTGAGAAACATCTGCAGAAATATTTTTTGAGGATGACAGTTAAAGCACGTCAGGCGACTGCTTTTCTATCTTAGTATTTATAAACCTCTCTCTATGAGGACAGGTTTGGCTTTACCTTACATGCTGGAAATAGATATCATTTCCTTTTCCATAATCATGTCTTTGTTGTTTTTCTATCTCATTTTTCAACAAAAAAAAAAAAAAATTGGGGAGAAGATGGGATTTTTTATTTTTTTTATAGCTTTTTAGATATTGCATGTGTTTTTGCCTGATATCTCAGTTCATTGTGCATTGATTAAATATGCCTATATATGATTAAGAGTTTATGCATGATATCTGCTAAGGTTTCCTGTTGCATCTTAATGATAGATAGTTACTTTCCTCATGCGATGAAAATGTGCACTATCCAAGGCTCCCCTAAAGGTATATCTTTCATTCTCTTACTTTTTGCTTCTATAAATTCTGGATAAGAGAAGAGGTTTTTGAGAAGATGACCAAATTGACCAAATGCTAGTTGAACCTAAAACCTAAAAATTCTGGCACTTTCTCTAGGTTGCAGCATCAAAAGAATCAAGCAGTTACTCTTATGAATTCTGTGCTATATATGTATATTTTTTGCTTATGTGCTGAAATAAGCCTTGTCCTTCATGGTGCAAGTAAAATTTTACCTTGTCCTTCATGGTACAAGTAAAACAATTAGGTGCTACATCTTAGGGGGAGTGTATCAGATGAGGGTGGTTAGGCCCTAGTAATTAATAAGGTTTGACTTTTAACTGATCTTTCATTGATTTTCTCTCTTGTCTAGAAAATCTAGTTGCTTTTTGTCATATCAGTTAAATTCATATCTTTTGGGAAAAGTCTTCACACACACACACACACGCATTGCATAAGTTGAGTAATCTATTTAAAATTTCTATCTACAGGAAAATTTGTGCTTATTGAATACTTAAATCTCATTTATATCTTTGCATATTTTTGCAATGCTATTTGACTGTTTTTTTCAGTTGATTATACATGCGTGTTCTGAACCTAACTTTAGGGAAAAATATTTTTTTGCAAATTTTTCTCTAGTTTCAAATTTTCAGTGTGAAGCGTCCGGACGGACCTATTCTTACGTCCGGACGAAAGCAGTTTTACCATATGCTGACCTAGCAGTTACCATCCGGATGGTTAAGTGACATGTCCGTACGGGATCTCTACAGGTTCAAGACTTGCGTCTCTTTCTCTGCCATAAACACATCTTTGCATTTTTATTGATTTATCATGGCATGTTGTGTGTTTTTCTCGTGGATTTCTCCCGAGATTTTGGCATTCTTTGTACATCTCTTCTCATCCCATTATCTTCATTGTGTCTTCCGTTATTCTTTTAAGTTTTTGTGCTTTTAGAATATTGGAATATTTGTTGGGATAGTTTCTTGAGATAGTGTGCATGAAAATCATATTCTGTCTGTGTGTTGGGTTGATATTGATATATCTGGGTCATTTGGATTGCGATATTTGCTTTTGTAATACTTGGCCATCCAATTGACAGTTGTCATAATACCACTTTATTTTTGGGACTAACAGGATCTAATATTTCTTTGTGGTGTTATTTTTGAAAATATTTTCTGTTTAAATCTTTTCAGGAATTTGTCATCCAGCAGCTCCCAGCACAATGTTTAACAGATGGATCCTTTGGAAAACTGACCGTTGTTGAAGTCGGATGTTCAAATTCCAAAGGTCTCAGGATTAAGATGAGCTTTTTCCCCTAGCTCATGAAGAGCCTTCCATAGCATTCTCTTGGATCTTTATTAGTTAGAGATTCAGTGGTGAATCTCCTCATTTATCTTGCAGACCAGTTGCTTAGAGGATGTCAATCTGTGGATAACCAGTTTCAGGCTTCGCAAAACCAAGAGATTGAAGGTTTTCAGTCCATGGTTCCCGGCTTCCTGAGCTAGAAGCCGAAGTAGTACAAATCCAGCTTTTTATACGAATTTCTCTTCGTTACTTGATTTCAATGGATCAGCAGGATTTGATACTTAGAGGATTTTTGTTCCTCTCTTTTGGGCCATTTGCAAACTCTTCTCTATTTTCCTATTGTTTTGGATTTTAGAACGTTTTTGTCTGTGGATATTATTACTCTATTTACCCTTGACCTTCTGAGACACTTAGGGGGAGTAATTTTTGTATGGTTTTTCTTCCTACTCTGTTTTACCCTTTGTCCTTTTGTGACAAAAAAGGGGGAGTATTTTTTGATTTGGACAGGGATTGTATTTTTAACCGGTCAAGTGATTTTTGTCCCAGAATGGCCAAAGGGGAAGTTTGTTAGTTTTTGTGTTGGCTGTATTCTGTTGGACAAAATCACTTCTATGTAATGATGCTTTCTAACAAGGATTCCGCTATTCAGAAGTGCTTCCAAAAGATTTTGCACAGTTTACAAGTTAGAAAATTCGGTTCTTTATCAGCCGTCCAGACGATGTGTCATACCGTCCTGACGCCTATCTATCCTAAGTGCCAGCTGTCCGGACAACGTGTCATACTGTCCGGACGCCCATCTGTCTAAAGCATCATCATCCAGACGACGAGAACTTTCCGTCCGGACCTTCCCCTGTGTCGAGAAGTTTCGAACTGCTCCAGCTTGCATCCGTCCGGACGACTCTCAGTGTTCGACAAGCTTCAGGATTTCTTTCCAAAGCACAGTTATGGGAAGCTTGCTGTAACCGTTCGGATGACGTGGATTCCCGTCCGGACGCGCTCATCCATAAGGCAAGTATCGTAATTCAAATCCAGACGTCCGGACGACGGTCCTCATGGTCCGAACGCGCGTGCATCAGTTATGGAAATTGCGTGCATCAAATCATCCGTCCGGACGATCATCTCACTGGTCCGAACGCACGAAGTCTTTATATGGAAATTACTTACAGCAGAAGTGCGACCGTCCGAACGACAGGGTACCACCGTCTGGACACAGCTCAAAAAAAGGAAATAATTTCAGCGAAATTATCGGACAATTGATCGCACAGTTGTCCGTCCGGACGGCCCATGACTACCATTCAAACGGCACCTAGTTTTTATCAAGCTAGACGCTCATTTGAACCGTCAGCCTAGAAATAGAGGTCCCTAGGCTTGAGAACAGCAAGAATTCGGTATTAAATTCCATTAGTGCTTAGAGAGCTATATTCTGAGATTATTGAGTTGAGTTGATCTCTCTGAAGCCGTTGTTGTGTGTGCTGTTGCTGCGCTTAATCTGAAGTCTATTTTAGAGGTTGGCCCTAAGGTAAAGGATTCCATTGAAGACCCCTTCAGGTAGGAGACCTGGTTGGGAGGCGTTCGTGTTGGGTTACACGTCAGAGTTCAAGGTACGACCACTGCATCAGGGGTATGTGAGTGTTACTACTTTGTATCTAGCTTTGTTTTCTGAATAGTGGATATCCTGGGTTTGGCTGCCCCGGACTGGTTTTTCTCTTAATTGAGTTTCCACTTCGTTAACAAAAATTCTTGTGTTATTTAAATTCCGCATTGTTATTATTTTGTTAAAAGTTTGTGCACACACACATAGAAGTCAATTTCTATTTTTCAAAATTGATCACACACACACATTCAAATTAGGAGTCTATTTATTTTCACTACTGATTTTAATCATATCTGCCACACACACAAAGGTAGTTGGAGGGATAAATTTTGTTGGGGAAATTATCATTCCTGAAAATTGAAATTGACTTCTAAAAATAAAGTGTGTGCACAAGTGTCAACAAAAATTAAGCACAGTGGAAAATAAAAGACACAGATTTTTTGTTGACAAAGTGGAAACTCAATCAAGAGAAAAACCACTCTGGGGCAGCCAAACCCAGGAATTCCACTATTCAGAAGACAAAGCTAGATACAAGATAGTAACACTCACATTAACCTGATGCAGTGGTCGTACCTTGCTCTCTGACGTGTAACCCAACACGAACGCTTCCCAACCAGGTCTCCTACCTGAAGGGGTCTTCAATGGAATCCTTTACCTTAGGGCCAACCCCTAAGATAGACTTCAGATGTAGCGCATCACACTTATAACGGCTTCAGAGGGATCTTGAACTTCTCTGAGCTCTTTTGGAATTCAATACCGAATTCTTGCAGTTCTCAATGCCCAGGGGCCTCTATTTATAGGCTGAGGTGAAGAATGGGCGACTGAAGTAATATGTACAGACACCGTCCGGACGGTGAACCTGGGCCGTCCGGACGGACAACAATGCAACAAGATTTTTCAAAAATTTCGCTAAAAATCTTTCCTGTTTAAGAGCCGCGTCCGAACGATGAGACACTGACGTCCGGATGGTCGCATGTCCGCTGCAAGTAACTTCCATATAAGGCTTTTGTGCGTCCGGACCAAGGGGGACTGACGTCCGGATGGTGGTATTTGAATTGCGATTCTTGCCTTATTTATGAGCGCGTCTGGACGGGAAACCACATCGTCCGGACGGTGTATCAATCTTCCCTTATTCTGAACTTGGAAAGAATCTGAAGCTAATCGATCACTGATGGACGTCTGGACGGGTTACTGAGATGTCCAGACGGATGAAAGCTAGAACAGAAGCTTCTCGATACAGTGAAGGGTCCGGACGAAAAAATACGTCGTCCAGACAGATGATGCTTGTCTGTCCGGCGTTCGGACGGGATGACACATCGTCCGGACGGATTAAGCAGTGGACAGATTGACGTCCGGACGGGATGACATGTCGTCCGGACGGCTGACAGGGAATCTGAAATCTTCTATCTTTTTCGCAGTGCAGAGTCTTCTGAAAATGCTCTGAAAAGTGGAATCCCTGTTTACAACATCTTTACACATAAGTGATTTTGTCCAAACAGAATGAGGTCAAAACACTAACATTTCCCAAAGCCCAAACAAATTTATGATCAAGCCTGTGGGCCCAATCGGTATATCCAACCTGAAGAGAGGCCCATGTAGATCGGGTTGGACACAATTATCTCGGATTCTCCTTATAGAATCTTATGAATATCCTCAGTTGGCAGGATCGAGGATGAAGACGGCTGATACGTCTCGGACCATCACTGTCACGGGAACATGAGAAGAATACTTATGGAATGTCCATATCTAGTTGGTCCCGAGAACAGATTTATCGGGACTGTCATGAGGTGATATGGATAAAATATGCTTGGATTCCTATCCCGATATTACAGTTGGGAATCATGGGATAGGCATGATCCCCCTGAGAAAGTATCAGAAGGTCTCTATCCTGGGATGTCCGGGATGATCTTATCCCACAAGATATGGGATAAGATGCCTATTCAAATTCAATTGAAAGACTAGTCCTACTCGAACTAGACTCCTCAATAGATAAGATCTAATCCCATACGATCTGGGATTAGAGTCCTAATTGAATAGTAATCAGAGCACTCCAACTGTATCAGAACTACATGCCTATAAATAGGCTGCTATCCCAGGTATCAAAACACTCTAATCTCTCTGACTTTACTGTACATTCATATTCCCTGAAATTTGTCTATAAGAATCTGACTTAGGCATCGGAGTGAGACTACATTGGGACACCCGACAAGCTCCTTATCTAATCTTTTTGTCTTGTAGGTTGTGGAGAGAGTGCATTTAAAGGCAACACGTCACCATACTAGAAACTATACCAACAGTTTGGAGTCATCTGTGGGAAACGCTATATCACTTCTTGCATAAGAAATCTGCAAAGGTGAATACACGATTATAAGATGCTAGATGAACAAGGTACGTCCAAAATAGAAACGTCCCAGACAGGATCGCCCTGGACGATGCAGGGACTTCAACCAATTCCCAAGCTACAATAACTCTCATGAACAAGCAAATTGCTCAGATGACAAAAAGCATGGAAGATTTGGCTGAACAAAATGTTGCTTTGCTAGCCCGTATCTAGAAACAATCTCATACAATTACGATTGTTTGCAATGGCATTCTCTAGGTAGAAGGGTGCAGTAACCATACCAATGGGAGAAGAGAAGAGGAAGTAAATCCTGTTCATAATTGAGAGGGAGCAGGTGGCCGAGAAGATCACCAAGAAGGACATCCCAAGAAGGTTCTTCGCCAAAAGGAAAAGGAGGAGAAACTGAGAGATGTGGTGAGTAAGCTGGAGTAGAGGTGCGATCTCTTGCCCAAAGAGATTCACCAGCAGGATAAAAGCAAGACGTCCTTGGTGGATAACCTTTAGCAGAAAATGGCCTCACCGTTTACTGACCAGGTGGCCGGTTTTCATCTCCCTGAAGAGTTCAAGGTCCCCGACATCTCAATTTACACCAGACTTGAAGATCCGATTGAGCATCTGGACAATTTTGGAGCTCATCTTAATCTCCACGGGACACCAAATGAAGTGGCATGTCGAGCCTTTACACTCACTCTGTCAGGCAATGCCCTGGATTGATTCAGGAAGCTTCCCCCGAAGTCCATCAACGACTTTGACGCTCTCGATAAAACATTCCTAAAACAGTTCTTGGCAGGAAGAATATGAAGAAGGCTCTTAAGATACTTGATGTCCTTAAAAGAGGGCCATGATGAGTCATTAAAGGACTACATCATGAGGTTCAATCATGAAAAGCTTGCTACAGAGAGTTCAATAGAGGAGTTCATCTTTGTAGCCCTGTTCTAGGGAATCAGGAAAGACAGGTCCTTAATGACAAAATTGGCTGGGAAACCGCCACAATCACTCTAGGAGTTTATGGACAAAGCTGAAGAGTTCATAAACCAAGAAGAGACACTTTGGGCCATCCTTGGACTTGATCCATCTTGGGTATCAACTTCTGAGATGCCTAAGAAGGAAAAGAAGGTTAACCCAGAAGAAAATTCCACCGACTTTAAACCGAGGAAAAAGTTTAAAGAATCCAGTTTTACTCCCTTCAACGCCTTGATCACCAAGGTCCTCATGGAGGTAAAGAAAGATCCTTCATATCAAAAGCCACCAAGATATTCGGGAAGCCACCAGTTAGGACCGGAAACATATATTGTGCCTTCCACGAGATCAACGGTCATAGCATCGAAGGTTGCATATCCTTAAGGCTCATAATTGAAAAATTCATCGAGAATGGGAAGCTTGTTTGGTTCCTCACCAATCAAAGGAATCAACAGGATCAGGCTCTGACCAGCAGCCTCGGGAAGATCGAGACCGAGACTGCAAAAGCCGAGAGACAAGGAGTCGAGAAAGGACTCGTGAAAGGAACTGGGAGTGTAATCCCCAAGAAGATGACCAAGATAGGCAAGAGAGGAGTAGAAGCCAAGCACGGTATGGAGGTCAAGACAATCTTCCTGAGATCCACACTATAGTTGGTGGATTTGCCGAAGGAGGAGAGTCTAGCTCAGGTCGAAAAGCCTATGCTAGGGAGATGAAGGACTTTGAGGTTTATTCTATTAAAAGACCTGCAAAGTCAAGAAGATGTGAAACCCTAGTAATAGGGTTCTTGGATGCAGACTATGCGGGAGTGTCGATTCCTCATATCGATGCTTTAGTTGTCACGTTGGCTATTGCCAACCATAAAATTCATCGAATCTTGGTAGACAATGGAAGCTCGGCTAATATCTTGTACCAGTTGGCTTTTGAGCATATAAAGATAAATTTGAAGATTGCCCCGACTAGATACCCCCCTGTGGGCTTTTCAGGAGAACAGGTGTTACCTATCGGTTCCATCGAACTCCTGGTCACTGCGGGAACATTCCCAAGCTAGTGAATATAATGGTGAAAATCCTGCTGGTGGACAGACCTTTGGCTTACAACACCATCATTGGAAGAACAACACTGAATGACTTGAAAGCCATGACGTCAACCCCACACTTGAGCATGAAGTTCCCGACTGAAGGAGTCGAATTAGTAAAGAGCGATCAATAGGCGGCCCGGCTGTGCTACAACATGACCCTAAAGATTCTCTCTGAGAAGACAAGTCTCAGGGAGAAAAGTAAGGAAGATGGGAAGTAGAACCATAGATGGGGGAGCTAGCCCAAGATCTAGAGGAGTTTGAGATCGGAGACTCAGAGAAGAAAATACAAGTACGACCGTAGCTCCCCAAAAGAAGGAATGAAAAATTAGTAGCCTTCCTCTGACGCAACAACAATGTATTTGCATGGAGCCATGAAGACATGCCGGGGATAGACCCCTCGATGATAGTCCACAGGCTGAACGTGGACCTGAGCCACCGACCAGTGAAGCAAAAAAGGAGAAGTTTCGCCACATAACGAAACCAAGTAATCGCTGAAGAAGTGAAAAACCTACTACAGGCCGAATTCATCAAGGAAGTGGACTATCTCGAGTGGCTAACCAATGTAGTCCTAGTAAAGAAGTCCAATGGAAAATGGAGAATGTGTGTAGATTTCACCGACCTAAACAAGGCATGCCCAAAAGATAGTTTCCCACTGCCTCGGATGGATCTCTTGGTAGATTCAACCTTGGGACACAAACTTCTAAGCTTCATGGATGCCTTCTCGAGATACAACCAGACTCATATGCACGAGACGGATTAGGAGAGAACATCCTTCATCATTGATTGGGGTTTGTATTGCTACAAGATGATGCCATTCGGCTTGAAGAATGTCGGAGCCATATATCAAAGGTTAGTAAACAAAATGTTCCAGGATCAAATTGGGAGAAATGTAGAAGTTTACATCGATGATATGTTGGTGAAAAGCATACAAGCAACCAGACATGTAGCAGATATAAGAGAAACATTCAACACACTGAGGCGCTACAATATGAAGTTGAATCCGACCAAGTGTGCTTTCGGAGTTTCATCAGGAAAATTCTTGGGATTCATGGTTTCGCAGAGAGGTATAGAAGCTAATCCCAAGAAGATAAAGGCGGTTCTAGAGATGTAACCGCTGAGGACTATCAAACAGCTGCAGCAACTAACCGGGAGGATAGTGGCCTTTAACCGATTCATCTCCCGGTCTACTGATAAGTGTCTTCATTTCTTTAAAATTTTGAGAAAGACGTTCAATTGGAGTGAGGAATGTTAAGAGGCCTTTATCAGATTAAAGGAATATTTGAGCAACCCGCCACTCTTGAGCTGACCAACCGAGAGGGAGATACTCTACCTTTATTTGGTTGTATCTCCTCCGACTGTAAGCTCGGCATTGATAAGAGAAAACTCGAGGGTTCAGAAATAGGTCTACTTCACTAGCAGAGTGCTTTATGGAGCTAAGAAAAGATATTCCCAAATAGAAAAATTGGCTTTTGCTCGGAGGCTGAGACCATATTTTCAAGCTCATGCCATATGGGTGCTGACTGAGTACCCCATGAAGAAAGTATTGCAGAAACCAGACCTCTCGGGAAGACTTGTGAATTGGGTGATAGAGCTCAAGGAATTCGACATCAAATTTCACCCTTGAACAACAATCAAAGGTCAGACCTTAGCTGACTTCTTGGTGGAATTTTGCAACATTCCCGAGAGTGAACAACTCCCCAAAGAAGATACTTGGGTGGCCTATGTGGATGGATCCTCGGCAAACAAGAGAAGCGGCGACAAAAATACCCTCACCAACCTGAAAGGTGAGGAATTTCAATATACCGTCAAGCTGGACTTCATCACCATGAACAATGAGGCAGAATATGAAGTTGTCCTTGCCGGACTACACATAGCCCAAGAAACTGGAGCCACTAATGTAGAAATTTAAAGCGATTCCCAAGTGGTAGTGGGCCATCTTCCACGTCGTTCGGACAGTTGCATCAATCTTCCCTTATTTGGACTTTGGAAAGAAAATCTGAAGCTGATCGATCACTGGAAGTCATCCGGACGGGCTGCTGAGACGTCTGGACGGATGCAAGCTGGAACAGAAGCTTCTCGATGCAGTGAAGGGTCTGGACGGAAATCCACGTCGTCCGGACGTATGATGATTGGTCTGTCTGGGCGTCCGGACGGTATGGCATGTCGTCCGGACAGATGGAACAGTGGACAAATGAACGTCCGGACGGGATGACATGTCGTCCGGACGGCTGGTAGGGAACCGACTTTTCTGACTTGCAGAATCTTTTGAAACACTTCTGAATAGCGGAACCCCTTGTAAAATAGCATCTTTACATACAAGTGATTTTGTCCAAACAGAATGAGGCCAATCACAAACTAACACTCAGTAATATAACTACAAGGCATGCACGATTTCGATAAACAAAGATGTTCGATTAAAGTAAAGTTTGGATTATAGGAATTCAAAATTTTTACAATTTATCATCTTCATCACCCTCAGTTGCCATATCAAAAATGGGCTCGGAAGTCGAGGGATGAGGAGGAATGTAGGTTCTTTGAGGACTTGGAGCATTTTGACTCCAATCCAGAACATCTGGGACATCCTCTACTCCCATATCCTTGAGTTCAAAAATCCCCTGATTCGGAACACGCAAAAAGGTTGGGCTCATGATCTCGGGTAGAAAATTGAAGCGATCGGGACTGAGAACTAAATTTTTGAAGTTCTCAAAACCCTAGTTAAAACCCTGAGCCCAGGCCAAATCTCGAAGCAATGGCACAAAAGTAAGCTACTTGAGGTACCACCTTACCTTAGACTTATAGTGATGATACTTCTTTCGAAGTTTCTTGTACCGGCTCTCTGCATCCTTATGCAGCTTGGTTACAACCTTCTTCTCATCCACAACATGCTCCTTCTCAGCTTTGGTGGTGTTCAGCTCCGCAGCTAAAATCACCCTTCGGGCTTGAGAAGAACCGAGTTCCACAGCAAAACGATCCTTGGCTTCCTGAGCATCGGTTAGATCAACCAATACCATGTGCAATGTAGCCTCGGACTCAAAAGCTCGAGTTTCCAACGCTTCCCGCTTCCTCCAGCCCTTTGCACTCTCATGATTCCGAGTTGCAATTTTTTGATCTCAAGTCGCGATCTCTTGATCTCGGGCCTTAAGCAAATCTTTCAACCAAGAGACCTCATTTTCGAGGCCATTGACTTGGGCCCGCACTTGGGCCACTTCTTGAGGATGGCTGCTTGTATGGTTCTGGAAGTTCCACCATAGTGCGGCCAGCTTGGTTATGAACTAAAAAATCAAGCAAAGGTTAGTAAGAAAATACCCGAGTATAGCTAAAGTACGAAAGAAAAAGATAAACCATACTGAGAATTGAGAGTTGACGACTATTTCAGCAAACCTTTCGGGGGTGGTTCTCCCAGCATCCCCCATAAACTCCTCGAGAATGATTGTGGTGATCGCCTCCATGGGATTTCCGAGCAAACCATCCCAAAGTGATTTGTTCGGGACCTTTCTCCCCAAAGCTCTCGATCCGAACAGTGGCGGAAAAGAACTGGAACAACCCGCTCAGGCCGGCGGCTAATCTTCGGCTCGAGTAAAGCCAGATTGAATCCCAGAAGGTGGAGGAGTTCTCGGCCTTTTAGTATTTAAGGAGCCGGGAGCTTTAGACTCCATCTCTCCAGAGGCAACAACAGGGTTCTGAACCGGACTCGGAACCATGTTCGGAACAGGGCTTGGAGGAGCAGAATGAGTTTGACAATTGCGAATCAATTCCTCATGATCCATTCTGCCTCGCCCAGGAGAATCGAAGTTCATCTCCTCAACCTCGCAGCCATCTGAAACATTTTCAACTCTAACTTCCTTAAGATCAGTAGGCGGACTGGCCTCCGTAAATGCCCAAGTCCGAGCATCCGGGTCAGAGATAGGCTCCTCCATAAATTCATACTTCGGATGACCAAAGATGGTTGTAGCTTGACTAATGGAACCATGCATATATTGATTTGGGTCCCGAGTAGTCCGAGACCTCTTGAAGCCTCACCGGCTTCATCCTTACCTTTGTCATCGCCTTTGTGTTTGGCGCAAGTCTTCACTCCCCGAGGGCCAAAAGCTTGTTGACTGGCCCCAATATCAGCATCTACCGACTCTTGAGGAGGGCTCGGATTTCTTGTCTCCTAAGGAGGGGTCAAACTTCTAGCCTCCTCAGACTCTTTGTCCACCGGAACAAAGCGCCAACTTGGAATCGGCACCTCCTGTCCAGTGAGGATAGTTTCTTTGTTCAGACTCCGGATAGGAGTCTGAACCCTCAAGGTATGCACCGCCTCGATTTGGATGGGAGCTTCGGCAGTCCTGGAAAAAGCCACTGTAGAAGATTTTGTTGCCTTCCTTGGAGGTGCACGCCTCGATTTAGATGCGGTCACATGTGGTTGAGGAGCTTTCTTCTTTTTAGGGGCTTTCTCTGAAGGGCCCCCCGGTGTAGTGGTCTAGGGCTCACCCTTCCGAGACTTCTTCTTGGAAACTTTCCCCTTTTTGTTGAGGATAACCTTCCCCTTAGGTATCTAGTACATGAGATACTGCCTCATATTCGCATTGGTTACGATCTTGTTGAAGTCGATCCGTTTGAAGTTAGCTCCTTGCCGAGAAAATGAATTCATCTCTACAACTCTGGCCTTCCCTACGTTCAGCTCAGGAGGCTCCCTCTAGTCATTCTCGAGAGGTCTCCACTCTTGGGGTATCCTTTGATCTTCAGGGAGCACCTCGGTCGACTTCCATTCTCCAGAAACAAAGAAGAATTCTTTGTTCTAGTATTTATTGTTAGAGTATGTTAGTATTTTATATTGGCTATGTTTTGGATAAACAAAAACACTTTATGTAATGGTTGCAATTTAATAGGACGGTCGGTTTTCAAATCAAAATCTTAATGTATTCAGACAATGTTCAAATCAAATAAAGTATCTGATCACAAGCTTCTAGAAGATGTCCATGAATAGTCCTTGCAAAATCCAAGACAAAATAGCCGGTTCCTGTGCAACCGTCCGGACGGGCCTTTGAAGGTGTCCGGACGTCAGAGCAACACCGTCTGGACCCTAGATCAATCAGTATTCAACAAGGAGTTGGATTTCAGAAGTCGACACTGTTTGGGAAGTCTCTGCAAGCTGTCCGGACAACATGGCAACACGTCCGGACGATGTCCAGTATTTTAGAATATTCCAAAGTTCCATTCGAATGAGGAAAGGATTTTAGCGAAGACCGTTCCGACGCTCGGTCAAGCCATCCAGACGTGAACCTGAAAAAGATAGAATTATGCTGTTTCTGAAAGGATATCGCAGAAAACCATCTGGACGTGGCTAACTTCCGTTTGGACACTCGCTAGACAGAGCCCGAATCTCAGCAATTTTAGGTTTCTTGTAAGCCTATAAATAGAGGGCCCTAGGCTTGTGTTTGGTACAGAATTCGACGGTGAATTCCATAGTGCTTTGAAAGGGTGTTTAGGGAGAATCGAAGATCCACTAGCTCTCAAGACGTTGCCGGTGTGTGCTCATTGTTCATGTGAAGTCTATCTTAGGGGTCGACCCTAAGGTAAAGGAATCCATCAAAAACCCCTTCAGGTGGAAGCTCTGGTTGGGAAGAGTTCACATTGGGCTTCGTGTCAGAGTTAAAGGTATGACTACTGCATAAGGGTATGTGAATATGAGTGTCTTGTAACTAGCTTTGTTTTTGGATAGTGGATTTCCTGGGTTTGGCTGCCCCGGAGTGGTTTTTCTCTTCACAGAGTTTCCACTTTGTAACAAATATCTTGTCTTATTTAAATTCCGTATTTAAGATATTTGTTTGCACACAAACACATACACTTCGTTTAAATTAGAAGTCAATAATTATTTTCAATTGGTATCAGAGCTTGGTACACTCTGTTTTTGATTTATTTCTTGATTGTATCCTTTTGACTTCTGTTTTTTAGTATTATGTCTCAAAATCTTAATTCTGTTCCGCCCTTTGATGGGATGAACTATGGCTATTGGAAAGCCCGAATGCGCTTCTTTTTAAAATCTATTAACGTCTGAAAAATTGTTGAAACTGGTTGGATTAAACCAGAAGAAACAGACGAAATTACTGTTATTCAAACAAGCGCAAGGCTTTCCAATGATAAAGCCCTCCATGGACTATGTCAATCACTTTCACCATCTAAATTCGCAAGAATTTCAAATTGTAAAATTGCTAAAGATGCATGGCAAATTATAGAAACAACAGATGAAGGCACAAAATTGGTAAAATATGCCCAACTTCAAATGTTGATTTCTAAATTTGAAGAAATTAAGATGCTAGAAGAAGAGACCTTCGGAGAGTTCTACACTAAGATTAACGACCTAAGAAACTCGATGGTGAGTCTTGGGAAGCAAATCTCGGATGTAAAACTCATCCGAAAGATACTAAAATCTTTGTCTGAGCGTTTCAGGATTAAGGTGACAACAATAGAAGAAAGCAAAGATCTGGAGGAGATGAAGATTGAAGAGCTAGTAGGATCTCTTCAGACATATGAATACTTCTTACCTTCAGTCAAAAAGGTAAAAACAATTGCCCTCAAGGCATCTAAGGCATCCAAGAAGAAATCAAGAGTCTCATCTGACGAAGACTTCGATATTGATGAAGATGCAGTGGCAATGTTAGCCAAGAACTTCGAGCATTTTATGAAGAATAATAAATTCAAGAAAAAGTTCTCTGACAGACTAAGAAAGGCTCCCCACACAACTGATACAGAAGAAGCAGAGAAGAAAGATCCGAGGGGTCCCTAGTGCTTCGAATATTTAGGCTTTGGGCACATCAGGACTGAATGTGCAAATCTGAAGAACAAAGAGGGAAAGCCTTTAATGCAACTCTCAGCGATGAGTCTGAGAAGGAAGAAGAAATTCTTGGCCTTCGTAGCCCCACATGAAGATAAAGAGGATTCTCAGTGCTACTACTCTGAGAATAGTGAAGAAGAAGATATGCAGTCAGCCTATCAACTTCAATATGTTGAATTTCTAAAGCTGAGGGAGAAATACAAACAACAGGTACTAGAGCTTAACAGCCTCAGGACAGAGAAGACCACTATGCTCATAAAGATCAATGATTTAGAAAATAGGCTACTGGAGACACAATTGCAACTAGAGAGAGTGTCAGACAAGAAGCTCACTCACACGCTCTCCATTCAGAAGTGTCCAACTGACAAGACCGGACTCGGGTATGTTCCTCCTTCTATTTCTGATACTCCTTCTACCTCCAAGACCATTTTTGTGAAGCCAGTTATTCCCGAATCTCCACCCCCAAGAGTGGATAAGGGAAAAACTGTTATGGAAGGGGAAGTTCCTATCATCCCGCAGCCTCTAGCCAAGCTTCCTATCAGAAGAAAGCCTCTCACATGCCATCAATGTGGAGAGCCAGGGCACATCAAACCTAACTGCCCACATCGACAAAGGAAGAAAAAGTGGCAAGCTCCTAAAACTCTCATGTGTCACCAATGTGGAGTTAGCAGTCATGTCAGACCTAAGTGTTCTCCACCTAAGCCACCCAGGCATTATAGATCTTCACCCAGAAATCATACTCCAAGGCATCAGCAGTTGCAGAAACCTATTCAAGCAAAAAAGACTTAGGTTCCCAAAAAGCTGTATTTGGAAAAACAGAAGACTGCAGAAAGCAAACTCTGTTATAAAGGAAATTCTCCTGTCGGTTCTTTCATGCAAGATCTAGTAAGATTTCTGATAAGTGCTGAATGTGACACATTCAAGCCCCTTAATGTAAATATGTTAAGCTCTTAGTTTTGTATAGTTTGATGTTTTGTATTGTTTTTGTGTTTTCTTGTATTTTACAGGTTTTGGAAGAAAATCCGTCAATTCCAAGATAATAATGAAGTCAGCAAACTCACTTTGGAAAGAATTAAATGCCAAAGCAAATTTGACTTTAAGGAAAAGAGAAGCTGGCCAAATCTTTTATTTTGGAAAGAATCCAAAATGAGGACGTCTCATTGTTTTGGTCATACCAAATCTTTTATTTTGGAAAGAATCCAAAATGAGGACGTCTCATTGTTTTGGTCATAACTCTCTGCTCAAGAATCTGATTGCAATGAAATTTGTGGCGTTGGAAATCTAACAAAAACATAAACAAATATGTCAGAAATAGCTTTTTCCTAATTTGGAATTACGCTATGCCAAAATCGCCCCTCAATAAATTACCGCAAATCTGGACGATTCTTATTCCGATTTGTACTAGGATTACTTCCTTATTTGACAAGAAGACTCAAGAACGATTTTCTGGAATTTCAAGGGTTCTAGGGCTTATTTGCTCCCTATAAATAGACCCATAAACTTCAAGAGAGGTTTACGCTTATGCTTGTGCTTACACTTATACTTAGCTTTAGATAGAAAAACCTTTTGAAGGCTTGAAGAGTTGAAGAGAAGTAATCATGGCAGGAGGCCATTGCAACAACATCATGAGCAGTTAAAAACCTTTGTGGGGTATTGATGTAGCCCTATCTAAGCACAATGGTTTGATTGTAATTTAATTTAGAAAATTCCAGTTTATGCATGTTGGTTGTATAATCATGAGAATTGCTACAATTTGATATTGTTCTTCGTTTTTCAATGCAATTGTTCTTCAGTTCATAATCAATATTGGTAGAATTCTTCTCTTGTCATAGAAAGTTTTTTTACCCTTATTGAACTCAAATCATTTTTATTTTCTGTGATTATAAGAATGATGATTATACAACGGGTTTAGTTGACATATGATCAAGAGGATTAGATAGGTCATGCCTAGGGAAGACGGATCGTACTACATCCTAGTTTAGTGTAATTTAGGTAGACGATCCGTGCCAACCGAAGATGGGTTATACTTATTCTTTTGATTGTATGTATCCTATTAAAGACATAGCTAATCCATACCCAGAGAAGACGGGTCGTATCGCATCTTAGTGGTTAGGTGGACAATCCGTGCCAACCAAAGATGGATTATACTTATTCTTTAATATGGTAATTTCTTGTTTATCTATAGCATGCATAGAATGAATTTATCTAATTAATTATGATTAACCATTGATGTGC
Organism: Alnus glutinosa; assembly: GCF_958979055.1. Taxonomy (NCBI): domain Eukaryota; kingdom Viridiplantae; phylum Streptophyta; class Magnoliopsida; order Fagales; family Betulaceae; genus Alnus; species Alnus glutinosa. The sequence continues at coordinate 13,325,076 of NC_084894.1, read as the reverse complement.
GGATAGCGGTAAAGTCAATACTCTACTCTCTCTCTTTCTTTCTCTCTTATAATTCAATTCTCTTTTACGTTTATTTTATGCACTTTAGTTAATCACAAAATCAACAACCTTTTCTTTAGTTATTTTTAATTTTTATAAATTTGATAACAATACCCCTGCAGTCCTTGAGGTTCGACACCCTCTCCATAGCCTTATCCTACAAGGATTCGTCCTATTGCGAGTGGTTTATTTTATTATTGATATATTTCGGTAAACAAAAGACCGCAATCAATTTCTAACACTTCAGCTAAAGAAGGAAGGACAGGACAAAGATGAGGACACCCACTCCCCAAGGGGGAGCATACCTACCTAGTAGGTAAGGTCACACATGCCTAGGATTTTGGTTCCTAAATCCTAGAGCATGACAGGTACACTTGCATAGTTTATTTTATTTTATCATCTTATAAAAACTTTGCATGTTGTTTTGGAACCATCGTTTCTATCCCTATATTTCCTCTTGAGTTGTCTTGAAGAAATTCTGCAGGTATTAAATAGGGATGATAGTAAAAGCACGTCGAGCGGCTTCTTTTCTATCTTGTTACTCTCAAACCTCTCTTCCTGAGGTCAGGTTTGTTTCTACCTTACATGCTTGGTCAAAACTATCCTTTTTATTGTGAAGCATGTTTGTTGTTTATCTTTTTTTTTTTCTTTTTTTTTTTTTTTTTTAAAAAAAAGGGGGATGGTATGAAGGATGCAAAGCTTTGTTGTTTCATTATATAAGTTTCCAGATCTCTTATGTATGTTTAATTGATGTCTCAGTTTCTGATGCATTTATTCATTTGCCTTTATATAATTGAGAGTGTTTCCTAGATATCTGTGAAGTTTCCCAGTGGCATCCATACTAGATAGTTGCTTTTCTCTTGCGATGAAAAATGTGCGCTATCCAAGGCTCCCCTAAGGTATTTTTGTCTCTTCTCTAACTTTTAACTTCTGGATTTTTTTTAGAGAGATTTTTTGTACTAAGATGGTCAAATTGACCAACTCATTAGTTGAACCTAGAACCCATAAATTATGGCATTCTTTCTTGGTTGCAGCACCAAGTGATAAAAAGCATTCAATCGAATAAAAACAGATTTATAAAAAGATCCCCTGCTTGCTAAATCTGTTATTGATATTGTCCTTATAGAAATAGTCAGTGCCCAAATCATTGTGGAAATAGACGGTCACTAAAGGACTTTGTAAAAGAAAAAGTGCTGCTGCTTAGGGGGAGTGTATCAGATGAGGGTAGCTAGGCCCTAGTAAAATAAAGTTTGACTTTTGACTGATCTAACATTTATTTTCTCTCTTCTCTAGAAAATTTAGGTGATTTAGGTCATTCCAGTGAAATTCATACCTTTTTGAGAAAGCCTTCACACACACACACACACACACACACACACACACACACACACACACACACACACACACACACACACACACGCACGCATTGCTTGAGTTAAGTCTTCTATTGAAAAATGTCTTTCTGCAGGGAAATGTTTGTGCTTATCGAATCTTAACTCTCAATTATATCTTGGGATATTGTTGATATGCTAATTGAACTGAGATATCAATGTCATATACATGTGTGCTCTGGAAATTCTTGGGAAATATTTTTTTGCTCTTTTCCTCTCTTTTTCAGATTTTTTGTGTGAAGCATCCGGACGGTGTGTTTCAGAACGTCTGGACGGTGCTCCTGTTTGTCCGGACAGTGATTTTGGTTGTCCGGACGATACGATTGATTCGTCCGGATGTCCATTCTTCTTGTCCGGATGGGCGTGTTTTTGCGATCTCCTACGTGGCATTCCATTCGGACGTCACTTAAGTTCCGTCCGGACGGTGAACCCTGTAGGGTTAAATCGCATTCTCCCTGGCGCCGCACATCACTTTCTCCTCTCTTTTGGTTCTTTTTGTCGTCTTGTGCATTTTTTCTATACTCTTTATGTGTACTTCTCAAGTGCACGTGTCATCTTTGCAATTTATCTCCACCCCATGTATGTTTTTATACTCTTTTGCTAATTTATTTTAAGTTTTTATGCTTAAAATAGTTTGTTTTTGGGTTTCTATTATTTTGAGTTCAATATGTAGTATTGCTCAAAATTCTTTATTATTTGGGTTGAGATTTTGCATATTTGGTTCTTGATATTATTTGGGTTGTGTTCCTTGCTGTTGTAATTTTTGGGATAGTCCATTTTACAGCCGTTATAATGCCCAAATTTTTTAGACTAACAGATATTAATACTTTCATAGATCTGTTTCTGTGATTGTTTTTTAGTCCAAGAATTATGTCTTCAGACGACTCTCCTCCCTGAGTCAGGCAGAGAACTGAAGAATTAGTTGCGGACAGGTTGCACCGCATGCACTCACGACAGGTCCTATCAGAGCAGAATCTTCTCCGCGCCGATATGAGAGATCCAGTGCTACTTCCCATCGCTCAGATGCTTCTGGAGAACAATTGGGAGTATCTGTACAACTATGCCTGCTCGGCTTTTCCCAGACTGGTACGGGAATTTTATGGCCACATGATCGTAATTCAGGACGATGACCGAGGACTGATCATGCAGACTATGGTCAGAGGCCAGACAATTTTGATTGACCCCCAGCTTATCAGTTCAGTGATCAGGGTCCCTGTTCTCCCAGTCTCAGGCGTTCCTTTCCCTGCTGGTGATGAGACACCCAGCATTGACTTTCTTCATGATTTCTTTGGGACGAGACCATAGAGAGAAAACAAGTCCCACTCCCATATCAACATCGGTGCTTTTGCTCCTATGCACCGATTTTTAGCAAAGGTGGTTGTGACAAACCTTTGGCCTCAAGCTTGTCGGAGTGAGCTTACTCTTAAGAAGGCCACCCTTCTTTATGCCATAGTGATGCGGACTCCTTTTTGCCTGTGCAAGCATATATTGCACACTATGCTCGAGGTTCGCGATGAGAAGAACACGAGTCTGTCTTTTGGGTGTTTGATCACTCAAATCTGTCTTCAGGTCGTGACAGATATTTTAGACTCTGAGCCCCGCTGACAGATTCCAGATCCCCTTGGCATACAGACTCTCATGAAGTCTAATGCTCAGTTGCAGCACGAGGCTCAAGGTGGTGTTCCTCAGCCTCCACCAGTTCCCCCACCAGCAGCTGCATCATCATCCTAGGCTATGCCCCCTACTTTTGATATAGAGGCTGCATTTACTCAGCTGATGTCATCTATGGGAGCTCTCCAGCGTGAAGTTAATCTTATTGGAGAGCATGTTGAACAATGTCAAATTGACATCAGGGAGTGCCTGCAGTACCATCACCCCAAGCCTGATGATGAGGACTGATTTTTTTATTTTATTGTTCTTTTTGTTGTTTATTGAAACAATTTTAAATTTGTGCTGACATTTTGATGTAATTATTAAAACACTTATGGTTTTAGTTAATACTCTGTTTACCCTTTCTCATTGTGTGACAAAAAGGGGGAGTATTTTTTGGTTTTTTGATCAGGAATGTATTTCCAAACCGGTCAAGTGTTTTTGTCCCAGAATGGCCAAATGGGGAGTTTGTTAGTATTTTATATTGGTTACATTCTGGATAAACAAAAATATTGTTAGTATTTTGGCCTCATTCTGTGTTTGGACAAAATCACTTATGTGTAAAGATGCTGTAAACAGGGATTCCACTTGTCAGAGCATTTTCATAAGACTCTGCACTGCGAAAAAGAGAGAAGATTTCAGTTTCCCTGTTAGCCGTCCGGACGACGTGTCATCCCGTCCGAATGCCCATCTGTCCACTATTCCATCCGTCCGGACGACTTGTTCATCCCGACCGGATGCCAGACAGACCAGCATCATCCGTCCGGATGACGTATCTTTTCCGTTCGGACCCTACACTGTATCGAGAAGCTTCTATTCCAGCTTGCATCCGTCCGGACCTCTCAGCAGCCAGTCCGGACGCCTATCAGTACTCGAATAGTCTTAGATTCTTTCCAAATTCCAATAAAGGGAAGATCGATCAACCGTCCGGACGATGTGGTATCCCGTCCGAACGCGCGTCTCCTTAAGGCAAGAATCGCAATTCAAATGTCACCGTCCGGACGTCAGTCAGTCTTGGTCCGGACGCATGCTCATCAGTTAAGGAAATTGCCGATTCGACTTCAACCGTCCGGACGTCTTCCTCTCTTGGTCCGGACGCAAGCATAGCAGATATGGAAATTGCGTGTTGAAGAATTGTCGTCCGGACGTTCATCCCCCTTGGTCCGGACGCGCTAAGCCTTATATGGAAATTACTTGCAACGGACATGCGACCGTCCGGACGTCAGTATCTCACCGTCCGGACGCAGGTCTTAAACAGGAAAGATTTTCAGCGAAATTTTTGAAAAATCCTGTCGCACAGTTATTCGTCCGGACGGCCTAAGTTCACCGTCCAGACGGCGTCCGTACATATTACAGCAGTCGCCCATTCTGCACCTCAACCTATAAATAGAGGCCTCTGGGCATTGAGAACTGCAAGAATTCGGTATTGAATTCCATAAGAGCTCAGAGAAGTTCAAGATCCCTCTGAAGCCGTTTCAAGTGTGCTGCGCTACAACTGAAGTCTATCTTAGAGGTCGGCTCTAAGGAAGATCCCTTCAGGTAGGAGACCTGGTTGGGAAGTGTTCGTGTTGGGTTACACGTCAGAGAGCAAAGTACGACCACTGCATCAGGTTAATGTGAGTGTTACTATCTTGTATCTAGCTTCATCTTCTGAATAGTGAAATTCCTGGGTTTGGCTGCCCCAGAGTGGTTTTTCTCTTAATTGAGTTTCCACTTCGTCAACAAAAACTATGTGTCTTTTATTTTCCGTTGTGCTTGATTTTTGTTGACACCTATTGCACACACTTTCTTTTAGAAGTCAATTTCAATTTTCAAATACTTTATGTAATAGTTGCAATTTAACAGGATGGTCGGTTTTCAATTTAAAATCTTCATGTATTCAGATAATGTTTAAATCAAAGAAAGTATCTTATCACAAGCTTCTAGAAGATGTCCATGAAGAGTCCTTGCAAAATCCAAGACAAAACAGCCGGTTCCTGTGTAACCATCCGGAAGGGCCTTTGAAGGCAGGCGCTCCTTAGTGTCCAGTAGATAATGATGAAGACCTCCGGACGTCAGAGCAACACTGTCCGGACGCTAGATCAATCAGTATTCAACAAGGAGTTGGATTTCAGAAGTCGACACTGTTTGGAAAGTCTCTGCAAGCTGTCCGGACGATGTCTAGTATTTTAGAATATTCCAAAGTTCCGTTCGAACGCGGAAAGGATTTTAGCGAAGACAGTTCGGATGCTCGGTCAAGCCGTTCGAACGTGAACCTGATAGAGATAGAATTACACTGTTTCTGAAAGGATATTGCAGAAAACCATCCAGACGTGGCTAACTTCCATTCGGACGCTCGCCAGACAGAGCCTGAATCTCAGCAGTTTTAGGTTTCTTGTAAGCCTATAAATAGAGGGCCCTAGGCTTGTGTTTGGTATAGAATTCGATAGTGAATACCATAGTGCTGTGAGAGGGTGTTTAGGGAGAATCAAAGATCCGCTAGCTCTCAAGCCGTTGCCGGTGTGTGCTCGTTGTTCGTGTGAAGTCTATCTTAGGGGTCGGCCCTAAGGTAAAGGAATCCATCAAAAACCCCTTCAAGTGGAAGATCTGGTTGGAAAGCGTTCATGATGGGCTTCGTGTTAGAGTTAAAGGTATGACTACTGCATAAGGGTATACGAGTACGAGTGTCTTGTAACTAGCTTTGTTTTTGGATAGTAGATTTCCTGGGTTTGGCTACCTCGGAGTGGTTTTTCTCTTCACAGAGTTTTCACTTCGTAAAAAATATCTTATCTTATTTGAATTCCCTATTTAAGATATTTGTTTGCACACAAACACACACACTTGGTTTAAATTAGAAGTCAATAATTATTTTCAGAGTAGTTACTGTGAAGCTAGATAAAGAGGGGGTTCTGGCAGACTTGGAAAGCTATCTTCCCGTCTTGTTGGATGACTGGACAGTAGATATTGAAGAACTCCAGAATTGTTATCTGTTGCCCTCCAAGGACCGTCTTTCATAAAATGTAGAAGGCAAACAAGTACCTCCATCCGTTGGGCAGGATTTTGCTTGGGGCTACACCGAGAAATAGCAGCAGTTCCCGAGCAATGGCTGGGAAGGGAAGACAAAGCCCGGCCAAGAACATCCTCTTGAAGAGGCAGATGTTCCCACGACTGATGATTCTCGTGGCCGGATCTTGAAAATGCAACTCGACGGAGGACAAAATGTTGAAATTGTTCCAGAGGACGTATTCGTCCTTCAGAATCGTCCACGCCTTGAAACGGCGTTCAAAAGGAATCAACGTGGGAGCTCTAGGAGCTAGAGGAGCCCCACCGATAGGTTGTACTCCTCCGACTACATGAAGCTCAGGATGAGCGTTGTCCTCGGAAGAGCTTCCGGATTCAGAGTGAGAAGACATTCTCGAGAGAAGTGGGTTAGAAAATTTGAAAGATGAAGAGAGTGGAGACTAGCGAGAGCAAGAGCAAAGGTAGAAGTGAGAAATGAAAGTGAAGATCGAAGAGCATTATATAGGGAGGTCATCATTAATGCTCCAGCCAGAGGTACGTGCTTGGGAGTCCAATTGACACCCATCATGGCGCTGGCTGTCAGCACACGTCCAAGATTTGAGGCATCACTCATCAAAGAGTTGCTTGCCAGGTTAAACCCATCAAGTCTCCAACTGCCAGGTTAAACCCGAGACTCGAGGCGTCGTCATTAAAATGACACCTCGAGCAACGTGGATCCGAGAAATGAGTTAAAATAATCATTACTCTTGAAAAGCAGCAGCAGTGTCAGACTCATGGCCCGAGGAAAGATTTGGAATGATTGCAATGATTAAATTCTCTTAAACAAGGTATTTCAAATAAAATAATTGGGGGTAATTGTTGGGGAAATTATCATTCCCAAAGCCCAAGCAAAATTATGATCAAGCCCATGGGCCCCATTGGTGTATCCGACCCAAAGAGAGGCCTATGTAGATTGGGTCGGACACAATTGCCTAGGATTCTCCTTACAGAATCTGATGAATATCCTTGGTTGGCAAGATCGAGGATGAAGACAGCTGATACGTCTCAGAACATCACTGTCTCGGGATCACGAAAAGAATACATACGAAATGTCCATAATCCAGTTGGTCCCGAGAACGTATTTCTCGGGACTGCCATGAGGTGATATAGATAAAATATGCTTGGATTACAGCCAGGATTCATGGGATAAGGCTGATCCCCCTGAGAAAGTGCCGGAAGGTCTCTATTCCAAGATGTCCGGGATGATCTTATCCCACAAGATATGGGATAAGATGCTTATTCAAATTCAGTTGAAAGACTAGTCCTACCCAAACTGGACTCCTCAATATATAAGATCTAATCCCATACGATCTAGGATTAGAGTCCTAATTGAACAATAATCAAAGCACTCCAACTGTATCAGAACTACATGCCTATAAATAGGTTGCTACCCCATGTATCAAAACACTCTAATCTCTCTGACTTTACTGTGCTCTCATATTCCTTGAAATCTGACTTAGACATAAAAGTGAGACCCTACTAGGGGTGTAATTCCGGACCGGTTATAACCAGCCGGGAAACCGTAACTGACACTGACCGATTTCGGGAAACCAGGTAACCCGGAGCCGGAGCCGGTTATTCAATTCTTAGAAACCTGGTTATAACCGGGTAAACAGCTCCAAGTGTAACAATATTATATATATATATATATATATATATATATATATATATAAAATTACACCTATACCCTAATCTTTTTCTACATCTTTCTAGACTTTTCTTTTACTTTCCCTTTCGTTTCGTCTCTTTTCCTTTCAGTGACGAGAATGGCAGCTCCAAAAGCTTTGTGACCGACCTGCTCCATGATCTCGTACTGATCCATGCCGATTGAGAATCAATTCTACAAACGCCCCCAAAAAATCAACCAAAAAGAGAACAAACCAAAAAGTAGGTCGTCGTTCCACCTAATCAAACTCCTCCTAGTAGTGATATCAAACTTTTTCTCAGCATCTAGCACCAAATGCCTCAATTCTTGGACCTCCAACAATGATTCCTTCTCTTCAAGAAACTTGCGCCTTCATATCTACTTCTACTCTCTATCTCTTTGCCCACAAACGTCTACCCAAAAGTAAGGAAGACTTTTCCCATTCTACTATATCGCTGTCTTTTTTCAACATTTGGTGGAAAATAGAGAAAAAGAGAGAAGGTTATAGATCTTGAGGTTCTTGAATCTTCACAAGGATAGGTTGGAGTGCATTGATTCAGAATTAAAGAAAATAACTATGGTTCTTAATGTTATCTAGAGCTCCTTCTGCTTGTCAAAATAGCATCAAAACACCATTCCATATTCTGGATCCTCTACAATGATTCCACCCAATGCGATCCACACACTCCGGTGATCTTCTGTGCATTGCTGCAAAAAGAGATGAAGAATATTATGTAGACCTGATCCGGATAATCAGTTTCACCCGAGGTAACCGAGGTACCAGTTTCGGAGCCGGTTCCCAATTATTGGCCAATAACTGGGAACCGGCTTTGGGTTTACACCCCTAGACCCCGCTCATTGTTTAATCTTTTTGTCTTGTAGGTTTTGGAGAGAGTGCATTTAAAGGCGATGCGCCACCATATTTTACACTGTACCAACAGATTTTGTTGGAGGTGCTGGAACTGGAGTAGTACATGGCTTTGGTTGCTGAGAAACAGTGTGAAAAAAAGGGATAGTAGAAAAAAAGTTTGAAGAAAATGGTATTCTGGGTGATTGGTTACTTAATTTGGTTCTTTTATTTATTTTTTATGGAGATGTTTTTAATTAATTAAAGTTAATAAAAAATAAAAAATTATTTTGATAAAATAGAAAAAAAATTAACTAAGCTGATGGATGGAGTTTTGAAAATTGATTAACTAAATTAGTAAAAATTAAGTTTTAATTATCTATTTTGCATAAATTATTGGAAATGCTCTAGCCGGGCCTTTTTCGGGTTTTCAATTTCCATGCAGCATTTATAGAGATGGAGGGAGAGCAAGCTGATGGGCGAGAACTTTGACAAACACCTTCGGGGCCGATCAAGAAACCCTAAAAGAAGCAATGGAAGGTGACAATCCAACAACACTAATGTGTACAGTGCTTGCGATAGACCACACCAGCTTCTGCTACAGGGTCTGCTTGGTCTGCGAGAGAACACTTCCTGACAACTCCACTTCTTTATGCAAATTCTGCAACTTCAACGCCTTCAACTCCGTCTCCACAGGTTCCAAACGCCTCTTCCGCGTCCTAGTAAGTAACCCCGCCTCTCCCCCCAAAATAAATTCCTGTTTGTTTCCAGAGAAATACTTTCTAGAGAAAATTTGGGGGAAGCTTTCAGTTAGTAGGAATTGGGGACTCTGGAATTGGAAATGAGGGCATTTTTAAGCCAGCATTGGGCTTCCTATTTTGCCTTTTTCTAATATGTGGGTTTTGTTGGTTTGGTTTGGTAGATATCAATAGCATCAGATACAAAGGTGTTCACCGTGATATGCTTTGATAGGGCAGCTAAAGTTCTCTTTGGGTGCTCTGCTGATGAGTTCTTTGACTTCGCCAAGCTTCATCCTTTTGCTGGTAACCTCCATTGCTAATGAAACTCTTATCATCAACGCATTAATCATTTTGATTATGATTTTGGGTTACTGTGTGTAAGGAAGCATTTTCAAGGTGAAGTGAAATATAATTTAATCTGGCAAGTAGCAGCTTGAATCCTAGTGAAAAAAAAGGTAGCCTCTTGAATGGTTTGTCAGGTATATAGTTGATTTGATAGTAAGAAATCATGGTGAAATATAATTCCTTAAATTGTTTTCTTGTTTAAGCTTTCCATATCCAGTTTCCTTCTATTTGTTTTTTTTTTTTTTTGCAATCTAATGGAACTTTTTACCCTCTGTTTGACTGGTGAGGTGATGCGGTGAAAGAAAAGAGATTCATACTTTTGAAGCTTAGTGCTTATAGATATATCACTATTTTACTTGGATGAGATTTATGGGACAACTGATTTGTTGTTTCAATGTTTCCCCATTGATCATATTTACTGTCATATTCAAGCAAATTGCTCCGTGATCACAGCCGTAGAAGTAAGTCTTGCATGATAGTTCTAAGGATATTACCACCTTAGCATATTCCTGTTTTAGATTTTTTTTTTTTTGGTAATTACCTTTTTCCCCTGTGAACTACCAACTTTTGCACAAATCCCACATGAACTACCAATTCGACCAAAATAGAGCATCCAACTACCAAAGTTACATGTTTTCCCCCATTCCGTCAATCAGAGGGGTTAAATCCGACGGTCAACACCTCACATGCGTGTCGTGTGAGTTTTTCTTATTTTTTCTTCCTCTTTGCCCTCATTTGTATTTAAAACACGCGTTTTGCTGGAAGACCACGTCGTTGTCTTCTTCCCTGTTGCTATTCATCTCCATCTCCAATACGACCTCAATACCCAAACGAGAATATGCTCGTTTTTGCAAAATATGCTCCATGTTGTCGAGGAACCCCAAAAGGTCTTCCCTGAGACGCTTCGCCTTGGGAAATATAACCGTGTCATGGCTAGAATCAACCTCTGCTTTCACCCATTTTGCTCTCTCACTCCCATGGCGACCTCTCTGCAACTCGCATTGGCTCTCGTGGTGATCTCATTGCTCGCATCGCTCTGCCTCTCTAGCGCGACCACCATTGAAGGACTCGAGCAAAGCTTCACGCCTTCAGCACCTTCAACTTGTATTGTCTTTTTGGGCACATAAAACAGCTCCCCCCCGAACCGTGCCATCCCATACAAATATGATTTCTGTTAAACTCATATCGAGTTTGAACTGTTAAACTCGAATCTCAATAGTCCAGTCCAACTTTTGATCTTTCTGTTTGTTTCTTTGTTGGAAAGTCCCCCACACGAGCTTGAACAGAACAATCACGGTCACGGACACCAATTTCAAGGTTGAGCACGGACGATTCGGCCATAATTTTGGCACCCCAAAACTGCTGAAATCTCTCCCACCCCTGTTTTTCAATCGCTAGGTCCCACTAACGTTGTAAAGACATGATGTCGACGACGACGACCATGATGAAAATATTAATAACATGATGTTTAGGATCTGATGATGATGGAGAGTGGTCTCGAAAGTCTAAGAAAAGGCAATGCGACGAAATGATTGGCGGACGCAGGGAGTATGATTGAGCACACAGGAGAGTAGTATGTTTCAAGCCATGTCCGCTGGTCTACAGACCTCATCATTACCCAAAACCATACTAAGCTTCTAAGCGGCACTCTTTGGAGTTTTGAACTCAGCTTTATTGGAGAGATCATCATGATTAGCCATTAGAGTTAATTTGAATAGGATTTGCTTGTCTTACATGGAGCAGGCCTTTACGAATGGCAGCCCATGATGTTGTAGAGGGGTTGTAAGGCAGAAATGCAAACTCAAAAGGGCAAATCCAGGCGGAGTAAATCACCAGAAAGTTTGAATCCTATGATTTCTTGTTTCTCCTGAATTTTTCATTTCTTTTCCAACAATTTCTTAAAATCCAAACAGAGGCAAACAGAGGACTCTGTTCGTGGTGCTCAAAACAGAGGCAAACAAGTTTCGTTTTATGTATTTTTTTTTTACTGTTTATTGATCTTTTTCTTTCCTCTTGCTGTATTTAACTCCGGCGTCATGATGATTGAACCGTTGATGTGCATGTTTAAGGAGTTAATGGAGAAGAGAAAAACGTGGTAATGATGTGCTGAGGAAGAACATCATCTTTCTTTCCTCTTGCTGTATTTTACTGCCTTGGTAATGACGTGCTGAGGAATTCAGAGGAAAACGTGGCATTATTTTAAGGAGTTTTGGTACTTAATGGACACATGCACATTTATTGCCTTCGTAATGACGTGCTGCCGACTTGATTTGCTCGGTATTTCTCTCCTGGTGCGCTGTTTGTTTTTCAAGAAAATGTTGACAAAGGAAAGAACAAGAGAACCACTTCCTTATAAAGTTGTAACAGTACCAACTATTTTGGTTCACTCACGGGTCTCCCTTTAGTCGTTGACGTTGAAGACTAGTTTCTCGTTCCAATAAGGGTTGAGATCTTTCTGCTTGGTTTGAGTGCGTTGTTTCTGCGTGAGTTCCGGTAACTCTGTGCCTTTGTCCGAGTCTCAAGCCCATCCAGCGCTACCCAAGTGATTGTGTTCCGGCAGACAAGTACTAATATGAGAAGAAGAATATAAACGAGAGAGGAAAAGAGATAGCTGCAGAGATGAGAGAGAGTAAGCGAGAAAGAGATGAGATTGAATTAGAAAAAATAAAAAGAAAAAAGATAAGAGAGGGAGTGAGAGGACTGAGGGAGCTAAGGGCAAAAGAGGAAGAAAAAATAAGAAAAACTCACGTGACGTGCATGTGAGGCGTTGACCGTTGAATTTAACCCTTCTGACTTATGGAAGGGGGGAAACATGTAACTTTGGTAGTTGGATGTTCTATTTGGTTGAGTTGGTAGTTCATGGGGGATTTGTGCAGAAGTTGGTAGTTCATGGGGGAAAAGGTAATTATCATCCCCCTTTTTTTTCCTTCCCTGACCAACATAACCATTACATCAAAACAAAACAAAACTACAAAAGGAGGGGGTGGGAACCCAGCAAACACTCCAAAAACAGCCAATACAACGCATGAAATTAATAGTATATATAAAATGGGAAATGGATCCAAACAAATCTGGTACCATAGTTCCTTGACCAAAAGGCTGAGAAGAGGGCTGCCTTATTGGCGGTATGCATTGTAGTCCAATGAGTAATGCTAGGAACTATTTTTTGTCCTCTTTTTATCCTTCTACAGTTGATGTGGCTTTTAAAATCACAATTGGCTTTGAGGATGGACCATTATTGGATTTTGATCCAATGAGATTTTAAAAGCCTCATTAACTTTTGGTGGATAAAAAGAGGACAAAAAAATGGTTATTAACATTACTTGAAATCCAATAGATAGACCGCTAAAAACAGGGTGCACTGACATTGATCAGTTTTCCCTCATCCTTGGACATAGGGGCGGAATCATAAATTTTAATATGGGAGGGAGCAAAACTATAAAAAGATTTTTTTTTTCTTTTTCTTTTTCTTTTGTTGGGGTAATTTTAATTTTTGGTGGTTCACCTTATACAAATGATATATTTTTAGGGGTAATGTCATTCTGCCCCTGTTTGGACAAAGGAGCATGCTTTGCAACAACTCTGAACAAAAGAGAGAATCGTTCCTGCTTTATTGACGAAGGAGATGAGGATGGGCACTCAGAGGGAAGATCTGGAGCTGGACACCACCAGAGAGGGCAGCGCGTGGGCCACACGCGCTGCTGGAGGGGCTGGTTGGAGGTGGCTAGTGGTGGATTTGGGGTTGGGGATGCAAGTGGAGGGGCACGTGTGTGGCATAGGTGAATGGGTGGCTGTAAATTTATCTTCCATCTTCCCTCAAAAAGAGAAAAAAAGAATGGAAAAGAGAGGAGAAGCTAGAAGAGGAGGGGGGAGGGAGAAGTGGCTTCTTCCTCCTCTCGTCTACTTGATTGATGGGGGGTTCAGAAGGGAGGGATTTTTTTTTTTTTTTTGGGGGGGGGGGGGGGGGAGGGAAGAGAGAGAGAGCATTTTTCCTTTTTTTTTTTCCTAATCAATACGGGAAAAAGGGGCAACATGGGATCAAACTAAGAGGGGGTGGGCTCCTCAACAACATACTCAAAAGGAAAAAAGTAACGCCGAAAGAAGAATGGTAACCAGGAAATGGGTCCATAAATGATCCGAAAGGAACCATGTACGACCCGGTCCTATGCAAGGTCTGCTAAGAAGCGGTAACCAAAGGTAAAGGGGCACTGCAAAATGCCTAAACCCTTCCTGAGGCCCTACAAGCAAACACTTACATCTTAACTACTTAGGCTAAGAATTAGACCTGGGTACTTCTAGTTGTAAAATATTCTTCTGTCTCGGAAGAATTAATTGGGTATGCTCTGAATATCGCCCCATGTCCTGATCTTTTGGAGTTTTGTGCAGCTGTTTCTGCTAATAGAATTCTGGAGGGAGAGATGTTCAGAATGACACTGTCCAAATCAAAGAATGGCAATGCACAACATCTGCGAGTTGCATCGGTGGTTCCTTTGAGATCTGGATTTCTCCCGGCAATTGAGTCTTTAAGGGAATTGTATGGAGAACGTGTTGGTTCTTAACAGTTCTCTTCATTTATGTATCCAACTTCCTGTAATTTCCCAATGGAATGGTTTGTGGAAGGAGATCTTCCAAATTCAGGTTTCACCATTTCTTATCATAGTTTAATAAGTGGAACGCATTAGCTGCCCATTCTAAGGTTGGGCAGTAAGGGTCGGAGAAGTGCAACCAAAGCGTCAGGTGGAAAAAGGGTGGGGGGGGAAGCTCTCTGTTCCTGGTTCTCCTGTAGGGAAGGTCTGATTTGGATGGGATTGTTTTAATGTTAAAAGGGGAACTGAAAAAGAAAAAAGGAAAGCTTTTCTCTTTGCTGGCTACTGTTGTAAATGTAAACTAGACTAGGAATGTCGATGGGTTCTTTTAGTACTAATCAGTTCGCAATGCACCAGAATTGAACTGGGAGGTAATATCCTGGTCTATCACCATTTTTAGGCCCCTATATTATGCATTTTGTTATATTACAGTGTATGATGGCATTTGTAGACGAATTGAATATCATATGATGGTAAACGTGTATTCGATGTATATTTATATGTGTGCAACCATCCTTCATTGAACTCCATTTGAGAAAGAAAATCTTTCATTTAAAACAAGCCCGGAAACCAATTCTGAAATCCTTAAATTTGAAATAATTTAGACATATGCTCAAGAAGATGATGTTGGCTCCACCGAGGCCATCACTTGGGAGCAACCCTATCTTCTATCTCGGTCATTGCAAGTTTCCCTTGCATCCAGCTCCTGAGCATCTCTAATGAAGCTTTCGGCTGATCCATTGGAACCATATGGCCAGCATCATGGACCTGCAATATTGTTAGGACCAGTGTTGCTTAAGTTAGAATACGAGAGATAGAGATAGAGATAAAGATAGAGATAGAGATAGAGAGAGAGAGAGAGAGAGAGAGACCTTTAGGAAACTGAGAGGCCCATGGCTCTTTAGCAATCCTGCTTCCTCACCATCAACTAAAAATGGAACGGTTGCAGATGCCCCGAACTGTTTCTGTCCAGACCATTCCATGGCATCAACCCACCTTGAATTCCCTGCCCAAAAGAGAGACAAACCACAAGTTCAGGCTCAGCATTTTAAAAAAATACGTTATTTGTTGTTTGAGATTGTATTGAGAAGTAGAGCTTTTGTCTATAAAAAGAGTCTGAAAGAACTGTTTAAAAAACGTTTCATTTTTTGAACGAAAGAGGCTTACCGAGCCAGTTGCAAATGAGATCATACTCTCCAGCATACACAAGAAGCTTGATTCCATCCTCCAGAAGAGCAGGAATACCCACTTCAAGATTCCTCATCCAGTCCACAAGCATGGCTTCATATACCTCGCTACTGCATGAAACGAATTCTCTGTCCCCAACCCCTAAAGAGTCCCTCACTGACTTCTGGTTCAGGAATGTCTCCATTTTGGAGAAGTCATAACACAGGTCTCCCTCGCATTTCTTTCTAACATCATAGTACTGCAGACCAAACATTCTCATCAAAGCTGAAAATGCATTTTTGCTACTTCACAACATAATTATGAAAGGATATTGGAGGTGTTTTAATTGTGCCCTCTTACATTTATATTACCGGCGATGTTCATGATCTGGTTGAATATATTGGTGCAAACAACGTATGAATTCACACAATCATCTCCACCATCACTGCCTGACAATGCTAGCAAGTCATATGATGTTTGTATATACAAAGAATATACAACATTTAATATGATGTTTGTCTATACAATACAAATTAGAATATATATATATATATATATATATATATATATATATATATATATATAGAAATTGGAAGAATTACCACATTTTTTAATCGCCTGTGCACACCCTGGAAGTATCTTGTTGATTTTATCGTAATCAGATTTTTTAATTAACCCCATATCCAATGCATAATCAGTGTATGCTTTGTACTGGATTTCAGGATTGGTTAGCCCATTACCAATAGCAAATCCCTGTTAAATATCCAATTATAACAAGGCAAAATCAAGAAACCAACAAATTTAATTTATTCGTGTTACGTTAAATATGAGAGATAGATAGATAGATAGACAGACACCTTCAGATTTATATGAAGTCCTTCCTTTGCTTTGTTTCCTTGGTGAACCCGAGAAGCAAATGCTGGAATGTAGTGTCCAGCGTATGATTCTCCAGTTATGTAGAAATCATTTGTAGCAAACTGAGGATGTTCCGCGAAAAATGCCTGACATAATCATGAACAAAATTAAGCTCAGAATCCTGTTCAATCATACCAAGCATGATTTTTGTTTTTCTTTATTTAAAGAAGATTAGCAAAAGCAAACCGACCTGCAAAAAGTCATACAAGTCATTGCTAACGCCCTCTTCATCATGGCGAAGATCTTGCTCATCAGTTGTATAGCTGAAGCCGGTTCCAACAGGCTGGTCAACAAAGAGAAGGTTCGATGCCTGCCAAACGACAACAAAAGTTGTACTGATTGAAAGGGGAAGAACCAGCAACGAACAACAACAGACTCTTTTAAATTCTGTGCAAAGGAATAATATACTGAATCTTTTTTTTTTGTTTTTTTAAGCTCAATGAATAATATTGTTACTCTTTATTACCTTGTCCCAGCCATAGTTATTCCATACAAGAGACAAGTTGTTTGCGATTTGAAAAGGTCCATTTTCATAAAACACCGCCAGTTCGCTGCTACACCCTGGCCCTCCAGTCAGCCATATCACAATAGGGTCCTTCTTGTTGTTCCGTGATTCAAAGAACAAGTAGAACATCCTGCAAATAATCCACCCATAAAATTTTACAACTTACCATAAAATTAAATAAAAATAAATAAAAAAAAAAAAGAAGGAAAAAAATATATTCGTTTTTTAATAACTTCAAGGGTATTTTGGGGAGAAAAAAAATGTCTAATTTGACATACGGTGGCAGTTTAAGAGATTCACTTTTTAAAGTTTGGAGGTGTATGTGAAAATGTGCGGGTAGTTTAGGGGGGTTAAAGAATATTTTCTCATTTTTTTTTAAAAAAAAAAAAAAAAAAAAAAAAAAAAAAAAAAAAAAAAAATTAAACGGGGAGAAGGTAAGCTACCATAACTTCCTTAATTAAGAAACCAATTAACATAATAAAAATAATAATAAAAAGAAAAAAGAAAAGAAGAAACCAATTAACATGTATTCATGGAATATGGTGAACAATTGAAGGCGTACGTACCTTGCGGATTTAGAATGAGGAAGACGATAGTAACCAGCATGGTGGCCAAGTTCTTCAGATGAAGGGCCAGAGTAATGGAGATGAGGGAAATTAAAACGTTTCTCGACAATCTTGGGGGCGACAAATGACGGGTCAGGGGGCGCAGTGTTAATGGGGTCCTTAGGGAACAAGTTGAGGTCTCTGATCAGCTTTTCTGCTTGCAGCCTCGGGAAGGAGGCAGTTGAAGATAGGTGGAGGTGGTTGTTAGGAGAAGTTGCAGATAAGAATGGTAAAGTGAGAAGAAGCAACACAAAAGAGGGAGAGGGGTGACAGAATGATGATGATGCCATTGTTTTCTACGAAATAATTTACTCTGCTTTGGCCCCGGATTTTATAGTGATTGTTTGCCAACAGACTTGCCTCATAAGGCAAGGATTCAGGGAGAAAGGTGGAGTGGAAAAACTGTCTAATATTGCTGAATGCTGAGAGAGAAAGACACACAGAGAATAAAATTAGGAAAAACAAAAGTTTAATGGGTTGTTTCGTATTATTTTATTTTATTTTATTTTTTTCAAAAAAATTGTGAATTTACGTTTTCAAATAGTAGGTAATGATATACGTTTTTTTTTAATATGCATGATTTTAAAGATTAAATGACAATTTTAAGGATTAAATTGCAATTTTGTTAAATACTTAATTGTATTTTTAAAAATTATATCTTTAAATTACACATTTTAAATTTGTTATTTATAAATTGTACTTTTTTAAAGATTAAAAGTTTACTGCAATGGAAAATTGATTTTTTTTTTTGAAAGGGGAAAATTGAATTTGAGTAAGAAAAGAAGAAACCAAAGACCGTTACCTCAACTTACAAAAAAAAAAAAAAAAAAGACCGTTACCTCTCTCTCTCTTTTGTCGGTTTGTGAACTTTTTGTTAAAATTTGAAATAAAGTCCGAAAGTGAAGAAAAGAAGTAGAAAGGAGAAATACAAAAAATTAAGGTAATTTAGTTTTACAAGCTAAGCCGATCTTTGCAGTTAGTTTATCATACACATAATCTAAGTAATTACTCTTTGTTATTGACTTGAATGATAAGACAATACAATCTACTCATATTTATAATGAAATTTACACAATTTAAAATAAAAAGTCATGAACTATATCAATTTATCACATTTGAATATCATATTAAGATAATTAAAATAATATTATAAACTATATTTTTACCTTACAATTGTCTCGAAATGTTGACTTGCATGTTAGTCCCAATCAATTATTAGATCTGTTATTATTAAAAAAAAAAATAATGTTATCAAGTATTATTGAGAATAAATTTCTTGTGGGTCTCACTCAATCGTATTTTTAAACATAATTAAACTATGGAAGAAAAATAAATTTTAATCTACTAAACACTGCACTGCATTAATATAACAATTAATGCAATATATATGGGGAATCTCATTCAAATACAATTACTACATGGATAATAACTACGTAATCTCCTTTAATGAGAAATGCAAATCTCAAGATATTAGGGACTCCAATATTGTATTCATATTCAATCTCCCCTAGACCGTAGAGTTCTACAAAGAATCAACCACAAAAAAAACCCTATAAAAGCGAAGGAATACATCATGTAAAGGCGACTCTGGTTCTTCCAAAAACCTTAATTTACTCTCTTATTTCACTTCGAATATTATGTTAACTTAAGTATCGAAGTATCATCGGATCCCCAGGGACTGGCAGATCCAGTGATGGTTTTTCTATTTTGCAAGTTGTCCATCGTCGGTTTGACCATACAAAAAGTTGCATCAACAAGTAAATTTCTATATAACTGTCATATAACTGGGATGACATGATAGTGAAAATTAGTCCTGAATTTTTTTTTTTTTACAAGTGCTAAGGTAAAGGCTACTTTCAAAGTCACATCATCAAATTGTATGACAGTCACATAGCAGTCTACTAAATAGAATTATTTTTATTCTTAAGTTAAAAATAAAGAATTATGAATTGAATAAATTTATTCTTTACGTTCATTTTATCACATTCACTTCAAACATATTGATATGGTATGAGTTAAATGACCATTTAAAGAAAAAAAAAACTTTTTATTTTCATTCAATTCATGCCAACTCAAATAAAATAAATATGAAGTGTAGCATTATTCCAACGGAATTATTTAAAATTCTAAGTTTATCAGAATATATAACAAAAACTTTTTATTGTTTATTGGTATGATCGGTTATGAGTGGGTTTTCCCAACTGTCAAGTGGAAGTTGGGCCAGATCAAGACTTGAAGGTATCGTCGAAAGTGGGGTCCAGGTAACTTCTTTACCCACATAAATTTCGCGTGTACCTTTTTTCGGCGCTGTTGTTGTACACGCAACATAATTCTACCAGACCTCGCTTAACTTGTTCAACTACTGCAGCATATTTGCTCCCTTTTCTTTAACTTTTTGGAGTAAGATTCTTAAAAAAAAAAAGAAAAAAGAAAAAACAAAACAAAACAAAATTTGTTTATTTCAACTATCACCAGTTCATGTAGTCTTATAAATCACAAAAAGACATAAACCAATACTAAATATTAAATAATAAGCTTTTGACCGCTTAGTTTTTATTTTAAACTTCATTACTAAATTTAATGGAGAGCAATAAGTTAATATAATATATCTTCTTTTTTTTTTCTTACATTGATATGACAGTCAAATGTGATAGATTGCAACAACTCATTATATGAGTAATGCTATAAACTATATTTTTATCATACAATTATTTCATAATGTAACGTGTAAGTCCAACTTACGGTTAGATTATTATTTTTTTAACAAGAGCTAGTAGTGTTATTTAGTAGATTGCTAGTCGACTTCCAAATAACTTGATGATATGACAGTGAAAATCAAGAATGATCTAAACTCATAATAATTAAGATCGTGACGTGATACTTGTTAGAAATAAAAATGTGGGAACTATTGAATTAAAGAAAACAGAATAATAATATATATGGGAATGACTGAACTCTTGAACAGTAAGGTGAATATGAATATGCATCTTAGATAAATATTGCCTCACATTATACAATAAGTTTTGCAAAGGGAATATAACAATTTATCATCGGGATACAATACTGCCTGAATGTAATGTGCATCTGCAAATTATGAACACTACTTTGAACAAGAAATTGTGTAATAGAAGATATGAAGATGAGAAGAAAAAAGTAATAATTCAAATTTCTCAATAATGTCTTTTAAAAAATCATAAGAGAAGTTTATTATTGTTGAAAAGACATTTTACTACTGTTAAAAATATGACTGTTGAAACAACAGTTTTTTTAAGTTAAAATGTGACCGTTGAAATAACACTTATTTATGTAAAATTGAACAAAAATATTGGTCCGTTAGAATAGCAATTGTACACATAAAAAAACATACATGGAAAAATAATCCCACGGCTCATACAAGTATGCGACATACTGTGACGATGTGTACGTGTAAAGTACGTCTAAAACGTTAATGCGACACATGCGTGGTGTGAGTGTGCGGTTAGTGCTTTGCACTAGGTGACACCACTAGCATGTGTCTACCCAAAAGCCATTTCGGTATAAGAGAAAGACTATCTTATAAAGCATAAATAATTCTCATATCTTTGGGCAAAGTGCAAAACAAAAATGTAGGGAAAGTTGAAATTTTCAAAATGGAGAGAAACTTTAATTTTCATGAAATAATTTCAACAATTAATACTAAATAAGATTGTACATACTTTTGGAATATTATTTTCATGTAAATAATATGTTATTCCAATAGCATCGTCTAAAGTTGTTGCAATTATGGGTGTACAAGAGATGCGGTTATTAACTAGAATACCGGTAACCGCTGATAATCGGCAACAACCACTAACCGAAAATAACCACAACAGGATAACCGGATAACCGAGTACTCGGTTGGGCGTTACACTTGGAAAGATAGGAAAAAAACAATCTTTGATCCTGCTAGAACTAGGATAACAACTCCTAGTAGAATATGAGTTGTGGTCGCTGGCCAATATCTCCCCATGTGCCACCTAATGCTAGGTTTTACCTTAACTCTTATCCAATAAGCCCAAGACTTGGGCTTGAGTTTTATCTCATTGGTCTAATGCTCTTTTAACTTTACTTAAGCCTTTAGAAATTAAATCACTTTGCCCAAAGCTCTTTAATTGCCTAAGCCTTTAGGAATTAAATTTCTAAATACAATCAAATCCAAATAATAAGCCACATAGAAATTAAATTCCTTGGTCCATGTTTTATAAAATAAAGCAGCCCAATAATAAATACAAAACTGAGTCCCAAAACAAATAGTCAATTTACATCAGCTCGAAGAAGGATCTAAAAGAAAAAAATACAATTAGCTTCAATAGCATGTGACACTTTTTACATGACACTATTAATCATAATTGATTTCACTAAACAAATGTGATTGTACTCTAATATGTATTTTCAATTAATCAATTAATCTGTGTGACGTACTTATTTGTTTATTACAAATTACCCCTCTATGGAATCATTCCGTAGTT